>NW_020273121.1:0-9300 GCF_003268045.1 Sipha flava
GTTCAATTATTAATATTACCTATCTCTCTCAACACGTCTCAAGATTACGTACAACGTGCTACGTCGTTAAATAATTAATGTGTTACCGATCGTAGTGTTGTGGACCAACGGTGATCCAGTTAGAATTATCTTTTTTCGATATATAATTTGCACACGGAAGCGTGTGTGGCTGGGTATCCATAGACCACAATGATAATACCTTCCGGTCTATGTTTGCGCTCCGGGCATTGTAGATAGACGAGAGCGGGTCGAACGGCAGTCTGAATCCAGCAGCCACTTTATGTAAGCGTTATATTTTAGAAGTGCTGGTTCGGCTCTCGTGTATGTATTTAATATATATATTTATTATTCTAGTCGATATTAAAATATCTTTACCACATAAATTATTCATGTTTATAACAGCAGTTTTAACTGTCATATATTTATTTATAATAACTATTCTGATAATATACGTTTGAAATGAGATTTAATTGAACTAATAAATCTGTGTAGGGAAGAGTGGGGCTAGTTGTTACAAGGGTAAATTGATACATGTTGATTTAAAAAAAAAGTATTTGTGGTAACAATGTGTAATTCATTTGGTAAGCATGACGTGTACATGTGTTTGTTCAATATTTTCTGTTTCCGTTATCATAATCGTTATTGAATTTCTGATATAATGATTTAAGTGAAAATTGTAACTTAAAGCTACATTTTAAGATTTATATCCAGTCAAAAAAAATTAATATTTTTAACGGTAAGTTACTTTTTTAACTATTCAATATTTTGTTTAGCTTCTAGCGTATATTTTAATCAAATAATAAGTGATATAAGATGCTTTTTTCTAGTGATAAGATTAGTTATTGTCACGTGTACTTGTTGGTCCTAGTTGTTACATTTAAATTGGGGCACGTTGTTACAGTGTAACAACTTACCCCATTGTATATCTTTGAACAAAGTATAATTTTATTATATTAATAACTAATATTTTGGTTGCTTTTAGGAATAAATTATGCGGAACTATATTAAAAAAACCAATAGGGGATGGTTTCAAAAGGAGATATGGATGCTGCAGCGGAAGATGTAATTTCTGGCTCTATACCATTAAGAAAGGCAGCAAACGCTTATAATTGCAACTTTATGACCCTTCAAAGGTACGTAAAAAAATTAAAAATAGCTAAAGAAAATGGAGATAGTACATTAGATATTAAAATTGGATATGCCAAACCACGACAAATATTTTCTGAACACCAAGAACAAGAATTGGCCAACTACTTGAAGCAATCAGCTAAAATATTTTTTGGTCTTTCTACAATGGATACTAAGACATTAGCATACGACTATGCAAAAGCGAATAACGTGAATGTGCCCGATAATTGGCATACTAATAAGAAAGCTTCCAAAGATTGGCTCATTGGTTTTTTAAAAAGAAATTCATCTTTGTCAATTAGAACTCCAGAAGCCACTAGCTTAGGACGAATGACCAGTTTTAACAGACATAATGTTTCCGAATTTTTTACTAATTTATCTCGGGTGTATGAACAATATAAATTTGGTTGTCAAGATATCTGGAATATAGATGAAAAAGGAGTTACTACAGTACAACGTCCTAATAAAATTATTGCGTCAAAAGGAATTAAACAAGTTGGTGCAGCAACATCTGGTGAAAGAGGAAGTTTAGTGACTCTTGTTTACGCTGTAAGTGCTAGTGGAAATAGTGTACCACCACTATTGATATTTCCAAGGAAATATTTTAAAGACAATTTTGTAGCTGATGGACCACCTGGCTGTATTGGTTCTGCAAATCCTAGTGGGTGGGTTACTAGTGAAGAATTTTTATTATTCATCAAACACTTTGTAAAACATACAAAATGTTCAAAAGAACATCCAGTTCTTATTGTACTTGATAACCATGCGTCACACTTAAGCGTTAATATGATTAATTATTGTCGTGAAAATGGTATTATTCTTTTGTCATTTCCCCCTCATACGTCACACAAATTACAGCCATTAGATAGGTCTGTCTATGGTCCATTTAAACGTTTTTATAATGCTGCAACCGATTCATGGATGAAAAACAATCGTGGGAAGACAATGGTTATATATAATATTCCGTCATTGATAAAAGCTGCACTTCCAAATGCTGCTACACCAAAAAATATTTTATCAGGATTTACGTCTACTGGTATCTGGTCATTCAATAAAGATGTATTCACAGAAGAAGATTATTTACCTTCAGAAGTTACAAATAGACTACTCGTCACTGAAAATATCACTTCCGATAGTGTATCTAATGAAATCATTGGTAATCAAAAAAACATAAATGAATACACTAAAGATATTCCATCTACACCAAGTTTAAAAAATCAAGATAATGAAAATAATCAAGTAAAAGTTGGTGTAAGCCCAGAAGAACTACGGCCATATCCCAAGGCAAAAGAACGGAAAAAAAAATACGAACCGCAGAAAAATTAAAACTGAAATCTTAACTAGTACTCCAGTGAAAAATATATTAGAAAAAGAACAGAAAAAAAGAAACGAGAATGCTTCAATAAAAAAAGCTAGAATAGTGAAAAAATTGTTTGGAAAAAGTATAAAAACTAAGAAAACAAAAAGACAAAGGAAATCAAGTTCTAGTTCTACCGAAAATGACGTAGATTGTCTGTGTCTAAAGTGTTTAAAATCTTGGTCGAAATCAAAATCTGGCCAAGAATGGGTTCATTGTTTAGATTGCAAGAAATGGGCTCACGTTAAATGTGTGAACAATGCAGAATGTTATGTTTGCCATAATTGAAATTCAGATATTAACTCTGATGATCTCAGCGATGATGTATTCAAAGATTAAAATTTATAAATTTCTAATTGCTTAAAGAGGTAATGGTAGTTAAAAAGACGACCAGTCAACATTTTATAAGGTTTTAAAGTTATTTTATTTTATATAATTAATTGTTATTATTAAAGTATTTATACTATCTAAAATTAAGTTTAATATTTATTTTATATTGGATAGGTTGTTATAATTTAAAGTGATAACATTTTATACTCCAGTGATCTCAATGTTGGAAGTATTCAAAGTCTGAAATTAACTAATAACTTAATGTTGTTAATTTAATTTGTTAAGTTAAAAAAAAATAGTTGGACAATAAGTCAACATTTTATAAGATTTTAAATTTGTTTTGTTTTATATTTTACTATATTCATAACCAGTTACAAGTGTTACAAGCTTAAAATTTAAAAAATAAAGTTTTGTTTGTTAAATTGGTGTTTTTAATATCAAGTTTATAATTTTTATATACTATAACAAATTACCCCCTGTTTGTATCATCTTACCCCACTCGGGGGAAATTTGTTACAAAATGAGTTTGTAAGTCTTACTCAATTTTTCGGAGAAAATATTTGTTTTTAAAAATTTATTTATATATAAGACTTAAACTTATTATTATGTTTGTGTGTAGTAGGATAGAATGGCCGGTTCTGGTGCCCCCGCAGATCCTCAATCCTCAATGACACCTCCCGCCCAGTCCAAACCGGTTTGGCCGCCGCATCGTGAGGTTGTGGCGGTGAAGGGGGGGGGTTGTTATCAATTTGTTTTTATCACTTTACTTATCAATGTTTGACAATAGGCGTGTTTTCGCGATTAAACAAATGTAACCTGGTTAATGAATTTTATAAACAAGTCGTTTTCACGGTTTTGGTTATAACTGTGGTAATAATTTTTGGTCAAGGGTTACTGATATTTTATAACCGATCAAATGTAATGGTTATGTTGTTTGGTTATTGATATAGGAAAGTGATAATGGGATAGATATTAAATTGGCAGTTTTATATTTTATTTTTATAATATTAAAAATATATACTTAGACGTATTTGAAAATCTCGTGAAGAAGTTGTATAGTTATAAAAGTTATATTAGTTTAATAGTTATGTCGTCTGAAAGTGGAACGTTCGTCAATTTTATCTTGTCTGATGGCAAAATGATATACTCTGAAGATAATAATGTGCTGTGTAATGTGAAATTTCCAAAATTTCCACACAGTCTAATTTTTTAGGCCAAACGATTATTTTTGAAGAGAGTCTGCATAAAGTATTCACTACTAGGTCAATAATTTTTTTAACAGTAGATTTTGCAATGTTGAAAAATTCACCAGCAGTGAACATAGCTCCTTCTTTAGCCAAGTACCAAAGAGCTACTAGTAACTGAAAATTTTTATAAGTTTTAAAATGGTATTAAACTTTCCAATTGCCAATTAATACAATATATAGTTTACTTTTTTTTCAATTGTCATAGGTTGGTAACCTCCAGTATAACATACTTCCATTTGTGCATCTTGCTTAAACATTGATACCAATTTTGTAAATGTATTTCTTGTCATTCGGAAATGCCTATGTAATTTTATACAACATATAATTAAAAAGTAAATCTTTAACTACTAAAATAGTATAGGAAATAAATTTGTATACCTCACTTACCCATGAAAATCTTGGTCAAGGTATGCATCTATCCATTTATCTACTGTAGTATTTATCCTGTAATGTCTTTGTCTTTTTAATAATGCTAAAATAAGTTTTCTTCTTCTTTTAACATTATTTTTTATTATATTATGCTGTATTATTAAATTGGAACAAATTTTTATATGTTCATTGTTTAATTCATTTAATTGACTAATTATAATAGGTAAAACTGCGATCTCCATAATAATAAATTCAATAAATAGAACACCATACACAGTAGAAACAAAAAATACACAAACTGTTAATCAAACAGTAGAATACTTATAAACAAAATTGCCTTATCTCTAATCACTGTGAGAGTAACCCTAAACACTTAGTTTTCGCGGTTTTTTAACCAATAAACAAAAATGTGTAAACACAACTGATAATGAATATAACCAGGTTAATCGGAAAAACACGTCTAATGTTTCCACGTGTGCATGTGTGATAATAGCGTAATCAATAGTTAGGTGTTATCAATTAATTCGTCATCTCCTTGCTTATCGATGTTTGACGACACGTGCGCGTTGGTGATAACCCCGTGATCGAGAACGTTCCGCGTTAATCGTGTGTGTGAGTGTATGATAAGAGATTTTTTGCCGTCTCTGTTAACACGTTGTCGTGCACGATCGCGATTCGCGCGCGCTTGCGCTCATCGGACCCCGTGTAGATGAGCGCCGCTCCGCCACGCGCCACGGCACCCCACCCCTCCCAACCAAGACATTCCCCGACCGGGTATCATCAACATCCCGCGTACACCTGAAAGTCTTAACCTACGGGTATTATAAATATATACAATATAGGAATGTTTGGAGGTCACCTCGAACTCCCCCTGTCACACCTCTCTGAACAAGATAATAATCGTCCCTCGACAATTTCGCCGAACATGTCTGTAGGTTTTTAACTAACATGTGATGGGCGACGAGGAGCCATCGGTGTTTCAAGGTATTTTTGTCATTTATATCTACGGTCAGTGTACGCGGTGAAGGCACCTACGTTGCTATCGTTCTGCTTTCTTTCCGTCTCCGTGTGACTAATTTTGATTTTTAAACATGGCATTCGTGTGTTTTACGTGCGGGAAGATGTATTCCGTTAACAGCAATTTACTCAGGCATCAGAAGACTCACGATAATTCGGTATTTCCATGTGGATCATGTGTAAAAGTGTACAACCGTCGTGACAATTTGACCAGACACGAATCGACAGTTCACGGTGAGTACTTTTTTTTAAATTATTTTCCCATCCATTATATACATATCTAAGGATATAATTTAAATAATTATTAAAAAGAGAAGAGAAAAAAAAATATATATATATATATGATAAAATATTATATGGGGAATAGGATATTTAATTTTTTAAAACATTTTACTTTGAATACAAAATTTTTTTTCAATCAGGTCTTACAACTGCAGCTACAGTAAAAAATATAATACCAGCCCCCTCACAAGCGTATACCTCTAGTGGTGTTGTCACTGACGCCACCAACGACAACGTTGATATTACTCCCCTCGCTAACGCTGTCACGTCTACCGTCCCCACAACGATTCCCGACCGCGTACCGTGTAAACGTTTTAATGAAAATTCTACAATTAATATCAGACGAAAAAAAGGGCGTATGGATTTGGTGAGCACACCCGGTTTTATCGAGATCGACTCTTCCTTCAATCGAACGGTTCTATGGTATTATAGGAAAAACGTGAATAACTGTAGTAATTATGACGTTTTTTTACGTTCGATTAAGACGGAGTTGAAATCGATATTACGTGAAAGCGTGCTTGTTCATCCGATTAAATACAATCTTAAACTGGAGGCCACGTATGATATTCCAAAGATAGAATTGTCTTCCGTGAATAGAGCGTTTAAAACGTCTGCCAGGGAGCTGTTCAATCACGGGGATATCAACGAGATGATAGAGAAAGACTTTTCGGTGCTTCTCGCCGAAGAGGACGCTTACACGGGAAAAGGTAGTGGGTTTACTTTGGCATGTATAGACGGACTGCTTTTAGGTGTGTACAAGTACACACCGCTCAGCGGTTCGTCATACATACCACTACCATCGGCTATAGTGAATCGGCACGCCGTCATAAACCCGCAAAACATTGACAGTCAGTGTTTTAAGTGGGCGATTCTGGCGAAACACGTATTGGACAATAGTGGTACACGAGTCGGGTTGAATTATTTGAACGAGGAGTACCGATACGATTTTTCCGCATTATCTGCCCCCACACCAATATCAGAAATTGAAATATTCGAGCGCTGTAACCCCGGCACGTCCGTAAACGTGTACGGTTTGGGAAATTGCAACAACGAAAAAATATCATCAAATTCTTTGTACCCATTAAGAGTGGTCGAAGAGGAGCAAGCGAATCATTTCGATCTCCTGTTGATTACTCTCGATGAAAAAAATCACTTCACGTATATTTCAAATTTTTCGCGACTCGTTAGTTCACAGAAAGGCACGCGGGAACATCGTGTCTTTATATGTAAAATGTGTTTCTCCAGTTTCGACGGTAGACCTGCTCGCTATAAGCTGCATGGTGCTGAGGCGCTCGCGGAACATATGAAAATATGCCGTGCGCATAAACCGATAGTGCCCGTAATGCCAGCGGAGGGGACCATATTGGAATTCAATGGGTGGAATAAAACGCAGCGGTTACCGTTCGCTTTATACGCCGATTTCGAAGCTTTCCTCTGTAAAACGGTGGAGAAACATGATGCGAATACCACTGCTACGATGAACGACACGGATGATGTGGGGAGAGTCTACGAGGTAGATATTTCGTACCCGCAGAGTTTGCACGACGTGCATAACGATCTACCGTTTCTACCGTACGGCAGCGTACCTCGGGGTTCCAAAGTGCGAAAACTGATGGCCACTTTGGAACCAAAGAAAAAATACATTATACATTACATGAATTTGAAGCGGGCCATTGCCAACGGTTTGGTTGTCGATAAGGTATGTTGTATCGATAGCACGGTAATCGCTTAAACTATTTTTGATACAAATTATTTTCATCAAACACAGGTGCATAGAGTGTTGGAATTTTGTCAAGCGCCATGGTTGGCGAAATACATAGAGCTAAACACGGATATGCGGAAGATGGCGGCTAACGAGTTTGAACGTGATTTTTTCAAACTCATGAACAACGCGGTGTTCGGTAAATACTAATAAATAATATATAATAATAATAATAATAATATATGTATAAATATTCTATTTATTTTCAGGAAAAACGATGGAGTCGATGCGTAAGCGGGTTAAAATGGAGCTCGTCTCGTCCGAGCGTCGGTTCCAGAAACTCGTCAACCGTCCTACGTTTAAATATTGTACCACTTATAGCGAGAATCTTGCAGCAGTGTCATTGCACAATAAAATTATCGAATTTTGTAAACCAAATTACATCGGATTTGCGATACTCGATATAAGCAAGACACTGATGTATGATAGTAGTATGAAATGGCCGGTTCTGGACCCCCCGCAAAACCGCCAAACCGCTAACCCCTCCCCCCGTCTACCGTCGATGACCTTATAGATAACATTTGACCCCAATTAACCCCAATTAGCCTAATTGACCCCAATTAAAAGGGTTAATTGACCAATTAGTGTCAATTAAGTACTTAACCTGTGACCTTTAACGGGTTAATTGCCCAATTAGTGTCAATTAAGTACTTAACCTGTGATCTTTACGGAACCGCCATCGCCACCACCACCTCACGATCAGATTTCCTCACCCGCCGCCGCAACCGCCATCGCCACCACCACTTCACCTACAGATTTCCCCGTCCGCCACCGCGATCACCGCCCCGCCCCAAACCGCCCGACCCGGCTCGTTATCAACGGTCGGCGGCGGCGGCGATGTTATCATCCGCTCGCGTCGTTCCCCCCTCGCCGATAATGATGATTTTTTTCGATTTTTCACCCGTTTAGTCTATTTCACATATTAATCTTTTATTATTATTATTATTTCAAATAATATATAATGAGCAACAACACCACATATGCACGTTAAACATTAATTCTATACTGCTACTGCTGCTGCTGCTGCTGCTGCTGCTGCTGCCGTTAAAGTATTTTCGAGATTAACACCTCGGTATACGGTGGAGATATATGTACACCGTCATTTTCTTAGTATGGATGCATTCAAGGCACGAATAATGACAGATGCGGCTGTAGAGAAAATAAGCGTCGGAGATTTGATCATCGATCGTCCATACAACATACACCAACTCAACTGCATCACCACGCAGTACGGGAACTCAACTGCATCACCACGCAATACGGGGCATGTGTGGTAGCGCTGATGAAGGCCGTAGAAGAAGACTATAAAGTAGAGGTTTTTTTATCCCAGAGCAATAAAGGTCTCCGAAATCGAGGCCAAAAATTATAACGAGGGGGAAAAAAACCTAAATTTTATTTATTTAGGTAAAAATGGGCAAAGTTATAGATATAGATTTGTGTAGAATTTTAATACCGTAATGAAAATAAAAATATATTTATATATATATACAGAAAACAAAAAAAGTTATTAATTATTTTTATTAGTATTATTACTTGCTATATCCTATATCAGTATGTTTCAATAAAACAAGTGTATTTGTAATTATATATAAGTTTGTTCGTTATAGTAACATGTTATTTAAATATGTTACTCAGATAAATAGTTATCGTTTTCTGGATAGAGAAAAAAAAAAAAGATAATAATATAAATAATAAAATATTCAGTTAATTTTTAGGTAAAGAGTACAAGATTTTTTTCTAGGTAAATATATATAAATATATTATATATATATATATTTATTCTATACAGAAAAATACATCAGCAAGAG
>NW_020273122.1:0-993 GCF_003268045.1 Sipha flava
AAAAT
This sequence comes from Sipha flava, assembly GCF_003268045.1. Classification (NCBI taxonomy): domain Eukaryota; kingdom Metazoa; phylum Arthropoda; class Insecta; order Hemiptera; family Aphididae; genus Sipha; species Sipha flava. The sequence goes on from NW_020273122.1 coordinate 6, forward strand.
GTACTACACGAACTTTTTATAAGAGTTAACCCATCAATACCAATAAGTATTTTAATTGATTCATGTTGAATATAATTTAATATTGTATGAAGAATCATCATATTGTACAACAACATCGTTGCTATTAATAATGTGCAAAATCACGCCATATATTTATTAGCGAATCAGATATTGTTAAACAGTGGCGTGAGACTTAGGTCAATAGGTCACTTGTATATAAGGCCGACTTTAAGCATACTGTCTGGACTACATTATATTACTTATGTGTAAGTCATGTGTTTAGTAAATATTACTTATTACTAAAAAACAGTGTAGTCATTTTTGTCCAGATCGATCTACAAACATAATCTTAAACTCAACAATTCATCATTGAACGGCACATGATTACTCAAATATTTTATTCCTTTAGTGTTACCAAAATGATGGTAACTCCCTGGGAGAACAGTTTGAATACCCATTGGGCGGTTAGGATTAACTTTTAGTAGTTCTAGCATCTACGTGAATATTACTAAAACATTTATGCAATTTTAAAGACTAACAATGCAGACAAGGCACTGTTTGTAATATTATAAATAACTGCCAATTTGTAATTAATTAAATTATTAAATTTTCATCATTATTAAAAAAACTAAAATGGTTTGACTTCTCATCAGTATCACTATTAGAAATAGTATTGGATATTACATTATTATTTTCAACACATTGTGTTAATGAAGGAAAATTAAATTCATCTGAAATTAAATTTGATTCTTAACTTTCATTACCAATGATAATATTATTACTAACAATGCTTTGGTTATGCAGTACAGCTTTAACATTTCTAGATAATGTAGGGTGTATACAAGTTCTATATACCAGGGACTGGTACCTTTTGGTTTAGGGTTCCAAAAGTTATTTTTAAAAAAAATTTTTAAAGTTTGACGTGTTTAATTTTTTGATAGGTACCTATACATAAAATAGTTATACATGTGTTACCAATCATCAATAT
>NW_020273122.1:1003-3553 GCF_003268045.1 Sipha flava
GTTTCCAACAGCCCATCTTTTCCTAATAATTTGGCAAACTGGTTTAACGGCTCAGTAATTAGTCGTTTTAATTTTTCTGTACCCCTTCGACCACCATTCTCAGATGTTAAGAAAAGTATACAGTACTTACAAAACAATCCATTTTTGGAACTTGAATATTCTAGCCATGTAAATTGTTCAAAGTGATTTTTCCTTAAATAACGCTTAAGTTGTTTACCGTTTTTGTTATTTATGGAAAATGGGTAAATAAAATGTTCATCTGGTATATTTGAACGTTTTAACAAGGCAGCTTTAGTATGGTCATCTATTTTTAATCCAAACAAATTTCCAATATCTAATTCTTCTGAAATTTAAAAAGGCGCAGTCATCAAAATAATAATATAATAAAATAAAAATCTGAAATACCTACAAAAATATTAAAATTCAAATTAAAGGTAGAATGAAAAAAAGTAATAAGAGTCTACTTACTATTAATGGAATGTTTATTATCCTCAATTTGTTTTTGTTCGTCGTTTTCTAATGTTTTATTTTTTTTAGTAGGACATGTAATTAAAATATTTTCTTCAGATTTATTAGTTTTAAAATAATGATTTATTCTCTTCATAACGAATATTTGAATTTTGATGTGTATATTATGAGAATTCAGAGTGTTTTTGGTTATAATTTTATTGACTTGACAATATGCATTGTTGGAGGCAACCACAATCATAACGCGTCTACCTCCACAATAATATTAACAGACGTAGATGGTATTCCGTGGTAGTGTGATATAAATGTATTGCTACTACCACGGTCTTGGAAGATATTTTAAGACCATAGCTACGACCGTGGTATATAAATTTAGATATGATCGATATCATTATCAATTTTTATTGGTAACGTTGATACAAATTTAAAATACCAAATAAATAATAAATATCACTTGTGAAAATACTATATTATTTTATTACCTATATATAAGATATAACCGTGATAAGAACATCGCCAATAAAAAATTCCAAAGGGGGGGGCCATACACCCATGGCCCCCCCTCAGCTACGCCACTGAATCCATGGATACCAAATTATTTTTGTCTTTATTTTTCAGAAAATGTTCTAGTACATCAATAGAATCACTAGAAGAACTTTCATGTTCATCTTCAATATTTTGAGTTAAATTATCTGGCTGGTTATTTTTTAGTTTGATACTTTTCAAATGAATCCAAACTTTTACAAAGTGTTCTATCGCAGTATTACATTTGTCTTCATTCAAAGTTACTTTATAGCGAAGATCCATAAAAATGGCTCCTAATAATACTTTATTTTCCATTAAGTGATTCTCTCTATTTACCATAAATTGAAGCAATTTTTTAGATATCGAAGTATCTAATTTTTTTGTTTGATGCTTACATGATACCCATACATCATATAAAAATCTGATAATGTGAGTTGTTCATATTGCAGTTCCTTTATACATATTTTTGCAGGTAATAATGTTCTTGAAAGAATTTCTACTTTTTCCCAGTCTAAATTATGAAGATTTACTTTTCTGAGCTTTGAGTCATTTGCTGACATATTTGTTATAAATTCTTTTAAAAATAGGATTCTTTCAAACATGTTCAACGTGTTAGGCAGTCAAATATTGGTAATTTTAATTTTTCTTTCTTAATTAAATAAGAATAGGTTTGGTTTCTCAATCTTTTAACCAAATATCTAACTTTGTTCAATACTTCAAAAATACCATTATCTTTCAGTCTATAACAGCTAATTGTAAAGTATGAGCCACACAACGGATTCCTATGAAATAAAACCCAATAATTAATTTAAATTACATTATGTTTTATTAATTCTGGATATTGATAATTATCAATTAGTATACATTTTTTGGTAATTACTTATTAACAAGTACAATAATATTTATATCTTTTTTAAGTACTGCGAAAATAATATATTATATTATGTACATTTACATAAAATATTTGGAATATTATAATAATATTTAAATAGTGGTAACTTGCAGAAGTGTTTTTAATTAAATATAAACTTACCAGTAAATATTGAGTTTTCAATTAAGTTTTGCCATTCAACAAGATTCACAATAACTTCTCTGATTGTTCATATTCTTTTTCAACAGTGTCATTATGTTCATTTAATAACTTGAATATTTGATTTTCATCAAGCTCAGTTTGGTAAAATTCAATCTCACTAATAAAATACAAGTTTAGTCATACTAATGAGAATAAATAATTACCTACAAATAATCACTACTATTTTTAATTTATATATTTAAATAATCTGAGTAATACCTATCATAATCTGACTCAATAATCGATCTAGCTTCAGATTCAGAAACTTTCATTTGTCCAGTTTCAGATTCATTATCAGATATAACTTCAGATAAAATGTGTTCTTGAATTAAGTTAGTAGCTTTTATCGTATTTGCCCCATTATCTGTTGTTACTGTATATACATGAAATGGCTTGATTTTAAATTTATTCAATACCTTAAGTATAGTCTTTTAAATAAATACCTAAATAATTATATAAACAAAATAAGTAATAAATAATAATAA
>NW_020273123.1:0-6069 GCF_003268045.1 Sipha flava
GCACACTGCACTTGTCACAGGCGCGAAAACCGGCTCGGGTTCAAACATCCTCCCCCTATGGGAGGCTATGCCTCACATATCGTGGAATAAGAAGTAATCGATAGCGCAGGAACCGTGGTACTCATCTTAATGTCGAGTCCGATCTTCATGACGGCGGGTATCGTTGATAGCAAGAGAAAAAAAAAAAAAAAATCATCACATAAGGTGAACATATGGTTCATAATAATTAACAAAAAAAAGGAAAAACACATGAATCCGAATATAAAACGGCATATTAAATCAAATATATATATATATATAATAATAATAAAAAAAAAAAAAAATACAAAATATAATAGATTATAGACTTTTGCGTCCGAGTAACACCTCGCGAGTAGTATTGCACTTATAATATTAAAACAGAGAGTAGGTAGCTCGGCGTGGTGGGCGGTGAGGTTGGGGAGTTCACTGCGTGGGCACAAACTACCACCATGGGCAATTATTGTGCGAGTGTAATGATAGATACTAAAAGGAAAAATTACGGTTAAGAGTTACTGGCCATCAGTAGGAAGCACTATCACCTTAACTACCGGACGGGTAATCACGCCACGGGACGTCAACACGTGCACGACCCGGACCACTCCATCGGCCCCCGGTTCGACACCAGTAACACGACCAAGTCGCCAGTCTAAGGGCGGCGCTGAAGGGTCCCGAAGAACTACCATATCGTCTACTTTGACATTGGGACGACTATCACTCCATTTAACCCGTTCTTGGAGAGTATGAAGGTACTCTGTAGACCACCGGTGCCAAAAAGTCTGATGACAATGGTCTAATAATTTCCACCGACTAACAATAGGTCGATCTGGGGACGCAGGTGACCGAGGAGGCACAGCGAGCAATGGTTGACCGACGAGAAAATGCCCAGGTGTCAAACACTCAAGATCAAGCGGATCTGATGACGATGGAGTCAGGGGTCGTGAATTTAACACCGCTTCCACCCGACACAAGACTGTACTAAATTCTTCGTAGGTTAGAACGTGTGAGCCTACAACACGGGTTAGCAACCTTTTGGCTGAACGTACTGCTGCCTCCCAAAGCCCGCCAAAATGAGGAGCCGCGGGAGGGTTAAAATGCCAAGTACAAGACATAGCTGCCGACGTAATTATTGATTGTGCGGGGGGACTGTTAATCAACTCACGTAGTTGTCGCGCTGCGCCCACGAAATTTGTACCGCAGTCTGAAAATACTTCGCTGGGCATACCGCGCCTGGCCACAAACCTATCAAAGGCAGCCATGAATGCTTCAGTGGACACATCCGTCACGAGCTCTAAGTGAACAGCCTTGACGGCAAAACACACAAACACCGCAATATAAACCTTGTACGTACGTGATTTGCGCAACCGCAGTTCGCGCATTGACAACGGGCCCGCGTAATCCACGCCCACCCGTGTAAAGGCTCGACATTGTTGTACGCGCGTGGCGGGCAAATCAGCCATCAATGGTTGCGGGTTACGACCGTCAAGGCGGACACACACCGTACATTGTGTCAATATGGTATGAATAACCGACCGGAGAGATACAATCCAAAATTGTCGGCGGATCATCGCGGACATTACACATGGCCCAGAATGGCAAGTTACTTTATGCCAGTGTCGGCAAATTAACGTCGATAAAAATGAGGTCTTTGATAATAATATGGGGTGTTTACTTTCCACTGGTAAATCAGAATGTTGTAGTCGACCTCCTACGCGAATGACTCCCTGGTCATCGATAAACGGGCATAACCGAGCTAGCGGCTTCGAAGACACCCGTGCGTTCTTACGCAACTCGTCGTGAAGTTCAGCAAAAAAAAAACTGTTGTGACTGTAGAACAATAGCGCGTAACGCATCGTCGAGCTCGATGCGCGTGAGAACAGGTGTCACCTCGGCAGAACGGCGACGACTTGGTGGCAGGAAACGGCGCATCCTGGCAACTACGCGAATCATTTGATCGTACGATGAAAAGCGCGCAAACCACTCCGACGGGGGATCTTTAGATTGTACTAAGAGGTTTATGGGTTGGACTTCGGGCAAGTCTGAACACGGTAGACGATCCTTATCCCTCCCCCATTCGTTCGGATGGTCTCTGATAAATTTCGGGCCTAGCCAATATAAAGTGAATTGTGGTAATTCTGACGGCATCAGTCCGCGTGACGCACAGTCGGCGGGATTATCGAATGTCGACACATATCGCCAATGACAACTGGGTAAAACGGATTGGATCTGATGCACGCGGTTCGATACGTATTGTTTAAACGTTTCGTGGGGAACAGTCAACCACGAAAGGACCACTAACGAGTCCGTCCACGCGAAAGTGTCTATAATGGTAACGCGATCCCCTAGGGCCATTTTCACACGATTCAACCATCGAATGAGCAACAAGGCAGCATTAAGCTCTAACCGTGGCACCGTCAACGCTTTCATTGGAGCTAATTTGGTCTTTGTACCGATAAGAAAGACAGAAGAATCTCGAGGTGCGTCAAGTACGCGCAAATAAACTACAGCCGCGTACCCCCGTAACGACGCGTCGCAAAAGCCGTATAGAAAACATGTCGTACCCGGAGTGGTGTTGCAGAACCTCGGAACGCGAACGGTTGAAAGCTGTGGCAACTCGATCACGAATTGTGCCCAATCAGTGTGGATGTCACATGGCAATGGGTCGTCCCACTCACATGCCGCCTGCCATGTACGTTGCATAATATGCTTAGCCAAAAAAATCGCAGGGGCAAATAAACCCAATGGATCGAAAAATTGGGCCGTTAATGACAAGATACCACGTTTCGTGTATGTTGGTGACACCTCTAAACGTAGTTCACAACAAAAATAATCCTCGTTCGGATACCAATGTATACCGAGAACCTTTGTGCCTACGCTATCGTCGTCGGCGAATGACGTAGATTTTACTACACAATGGTCAGCAGGTACAGCCTGCAATATAGCCGAGGTATTACTTGACCATTTACGTAATTCGAAACCTGACCGCGCCAGTACCGAATTTAATTCCGATTGAACCGCGACCGCGTCGGTAATAGTGTCTGCCCCGTAGCATATGTCGTCGACGTATGTTTGATGACATAACGCGTCGCGAACACGTGGAAACGACGGACCATCAATGTCAGCTATGGCGCGCAGCACGCGGAGTGCTAGGAAGGGTGCGCAGTTTACCCCATACGTCACAGTATTGAGTTCATAATCAAGCACTTGATCGAGAGGGGAGTCGCGCCACAATATGTGTTGATAAGCGCGGAACTCCGGTAAAATCAAAATTTGACGGTACATCTTACAGATGTCTGCCGTGAATGCGTAGCGAAATAAACGGAAACGGATTAAGATATCAACTATGTCACGCTGCAATTTGGGTCCGGGAAGCAACGCGCGATTCAACGACATACCCGTGGGACCTTTCGCAGACGCGTCAAAAACTACCCTAATTTTAGTATCTGCGCCGTCACTCTTACAGATAGCATGGTGGGGAATATAATACTGCCCTGGGGTTGTTGCGACCGACATATGACCTAGTGCAAGATATTCGGCCATGAAGTCTTTATACAGCGACCTGAGCTTAAGATCGGTGCTCAATTTGCGTTCTAGCGATTCGAACCGCTTTATTGCTGTTTCACGGGATCGAGCAAATGTATTGTCTGACACGGGTGCACGGAAAGGTAATGGCACAGCAAAACGACCCGATGGTAAACGCACATGTCCGTCTCGGAAAATTTGTTCGCATCGCCCATCATCTGTAAAGGTCTCCGGGGCAACCTCAGGCTCTTCGACTTCCCAGAATCGATGCATGAGTCCCTCTAAGGATATAGTAAGGGACACCGGTAATGAATGAAATGGTACTAGTTCGCCCTCGGACATTGGTCCCATCAGGATCCAACCGAAAACCGAGCTGAAAGCGACCGGGAGATTTTTGTCAACCGTGATTTTGCGCCCGTCCATTATTGTGGCATACACGTCACCCCCCAATAATAGATCGACCGGAGCTGTAATGTGGAACGACGGGTCGGCCAACGCTAAATTCGAAAATCGATCTTTTATGCCTATAGGTAAAATATTCCTAGGGAGATCATTAGTGATTGATGGCAGCACCCACGCCTGCACTGATAACACGGGTTCGTTTGAGTATCGCGGTTGTATTACGCAATCGACACGGCCCTGGACATCCATAATTGAAACGCCAGACAGACCTGTTACAGGTGTAGTCCATCGATCGCGCCGAAGTCCTAACCGATCGGCGCATTTGGTAGTTATTACACTAATTTGCGACGCGCAATCAATTAACGCGCGTAAGGTTTGCCAAGAACCCGCCCTATCGCGTACATGGATTAGCGCCGTTCCTAACAATACCGAAGTTGCCGTAGACACGGGCGGCGCGGGTGCAGACGCGCATAATACTACATCCGACTGTGGTACCTCACCGCTACTATAGGTCGTAGTATTCGCAGGTGGGTGAAGGAGGGAGTGATGCCTCCGGGAACAATCTTGACATCGCGACTTGGCGGTGCACTTAGGAGCCCAGTGACCTGCGCTAAAGCAATTAAAGCATAATTTACGCTCCCGTGTCCAGCGAGAGCGCTCGTCAACAGCCCACGTTTTAAATCTAGCGCATACCCCTAAACCATGCGCACCAGAACAACACGGACAACTATTAGTCGTCGAACTCGACGGCTTGGTCGCAACTAACGCGGTGGGGTGGGAAGAAAACCTCGGCTTCCCTGATCGATTTGTATCTTTCTTGAGGTGGCCCTGTTGTGACGTCGAATTTGGATGCGCGATGACGGCGCGTTGGTCGCGATGTTCACCTACAACTTCCAATACGGCTACGCGGTTTCGCAAAAACTTCATGAGCTCGTCAATTGTCGGGTAGTCAGATGTTGTACTCGTTTCGAACAAATTGCGCGTCGACACCGGCAAACAACGAAAAGCAACCGAAAATAAAATGAAAGAACGTAGATCTGGAACTTTTAACGCGTTGAGGAGAGACAAACTTTCACTAAATGAACACATGAAACTATTAAGTTCGGAAAGAGACTCCTGTTTAACGGGCGAAGCGCCTAACAATTTGTCTACCAAAGACATAGCCACTAGACGTGGACGATGAAATCGCTCCGATAACGTAGACCGCACCAATGCATAATTATCCGCAGACAGCGGTATATCTCTCACAGCATCTGCCGCACGGCCTTTAAGACAACCCTTTAAATAATATAGTTTATCGATATCACATATATTGGGCCGACTGTTAACCAAAGACTCAAAAGCATCATAGAAAGTAGGCCAATAACGATAATCTCCGTCAAATTGGGGCAACGGAATATCTGGAAGTCGTGAATATTGTGTTGCCGGAACTAACTGGTCATTCGGGGTGACAGACGGTGCTAACTGACCTTTAAGGTACGATAAATCAATTACCGCGGCGCCTTTCGGGGTCAACTTTTCTACAACCGAACGCGATGCATTAATCAGACCTCGCACTTCGGCCGGCAAGTCCACCGAATAATCATCCGGCATATCGAGATTAATTAAATGCTCTAAAACAGAAGCGTCTTCCAACTTAAATTGAGCCCAGTGACCTTCTAAATCATTGGCTGCTATTAAAAATTCGGTCACTATGTCAGGCTCGTTAAGCGCACGTAAAGATAACGCATGTATCGCCCTAATTGCTGATATCGCGGAACTTCGCTTTGCATCGGCGAACACTTTTGATCGCGTCAACCGCTCTACCCGCTGCTGCTCATCGTTCACCATGATAAACGAAATAAATAGTAACACACTACTTTAGTGTAATAAAATAACGCGCATGTATAAAGGCAATACCGATAAGGCTTGATATCGGGGCAATCGCACCAGCGGTCTACTATAATGCTCGGGACTGAAACACTAATTGGGTATTTACTATCTACTACACCCCGTCCTACGATAATGTTACCAATGCCTGCACACAACGCTCACCGGGTCCTCCGTTGACACGAAAATAAACCACGCTCTGCTACCAAAATGTTTCGCCGCCAGCACTTGCTTTTTGCAGTTTACTGAGCGACTCGC
>NW_020273124.1:0-38422 GCF_003268045.1 Sipha flava
TAATAATAATAATAATAATAATAATAATAATAATAATAATAATAATATTAATAATAATAATAATAATAATAATAGTAATAATAATTATTATAGTGTATACAGTAATATAATACGTGAAAAGATCTAATTTATTAAGTGCAATAGCACATTAATAGCAATACCTGAATCGTCGACAGTTGTGGATGTAATAGCAATTGTTAACGAATCCCTGGCGTGTCCGTCGATACACATTGTCCAGACCGACCTAACGTACGTGTTTTTCTGTAGTGATTTTGTCTTTACATAATGTTCAAACCGCCCTTCGGCAACCTGCGAAAATCACACGGATATTATTCACACATTGTTTCATTAATGTTCATAATACGCCGCATTATTCGGTTATTAGTCGCCGACCGTTTACTAAAATAATAATAATAATATACCACGTGCACATAAGACATACTGCAGGTAACCCACCTACTTCTAAAATAATATGAGGTTACTATTTTTTCGAAATTGCGTCATGTGCAAATGACAATTGGAACGAACACTATAATATAATTCTACCGAGGTCACCGGGTTTGTAAAATATGTATAAATGCACGTAAGTGTTTTTTTTTTTTTTTTTTACGATGGGAAGGGGGAATAAGATAAAATATATGTATGTATAATATAATATGTAATATGATGTAATCCAAGGATACACTTTCACCTGACCGGCAATACAACTGACCCCTACGGGCGTGATAGCCCAGGTATATAACCAGTCTCATCGTCTACCCAACAGCCGCCGTTTGATGTGTGTCCATTTATTATGTAACCAATATTATTAAATAAATAGTATGTTTACTATCGAGAGTGAGTTTCCTGCTTTCTGAAAGCGCACGTCGTCGCCGTACTACGCGGTGTCGTATAACCGTATAGTTGCCATGTATACATAGCATTTAGTATACGAATATATACATAGTAGTTTTTGTCGTTGTATAGTAGCCGTTTCAAAGCAATTAGTGAGGTTAAAGTTCACGAACATCACGGAATATCGTGAACGTGGTTCGTGTACGGTTATTAAATCGTTTTGCGCGGATCGTGAGAGCGCAGTGACTTTTGTCGGAACACGCGAGGATGATTTCAAAATCCGTTTTGAAAACAATTTTCGATAGTGACACGAGCGATGGTTAACGATGGGAATTATCGTGGCGGCAAAGTTATGTGTGCATAAAGTGTATAGAATTTGCATATATTATATTAGGCGTGGTATTGTTGCATTACAGTGAAATCATCGGGTATACCTGCTCATAAATGTTCGCTGTACAAACAATCAACGATGATTTAAAATAATGAATATTATATTCTAAGCACATTTGTAAACATTAGGTAAATTTGAAATTAAAAAAAAAAACACCATTGGACGTACAATGATGGGGCGAATTCATTATTACAAAATTAAGAGTCGAAACAATATTGTGAATATATGTTTCTACTTATTCGCTCAGTGAAAATGTATACATAGAAATAAAAATAAACAATAGATATTACGCGAAACGGTATCTATCAGTAGTATTGTAGTTAACAATCCAAATTAATTCTAAATATTTTTTAACCAAAAACCTTCGTTCGGTCTTTCCTTCTTAGAATGAATATAGTACACTACACTTGGTTATACATACCCATATATAGGTGAGAGGTTACACAATATGCATGCCAAAATCAAAGAAATGTGAAAAAAAAACTTTCTAGATTTTTCTCAATCGTAGTACAATTAAAAAATTTAAAAATAAAAGTTCAAAAAATGTATTTTAGTCTTCATTAAGAATCGTTTGTAAAATATTCTAATGAATGAATTGTTTTAAAAATCAGTTGTATTTAGAGTAATTTGTATGGAAAAATTTATATTTTCATTGGAAGGAAAAAAGTGTCTTATTATACGACTTTAATTATAACGTACTTATGATCAGTAATTGATAATTTTATTACACAAATCATAATTAATTATCTATAACCATAAAATTTAATAAATTGTTATTACAATAATTATAATAAAAATAATTAAAGGAGTGATAAAATAATTAAACAGTAATGAAAGTCGTTTCTAATTTATACATTAATTGTCAATTAAATAACAAACTTACAAAATTGCGTAGTTATCATCAAGACCATCTCTCAATAGTGTAATAAGTAAATAATATCCATATATAGTTTACATTTTCTAATGTAATTTATAAAAAATAAAAGAGATACATTTATAATGTTAATATCGTAATTTAAAAAAATGTATGAATTTAACTATTCAAAAATATAACACACTTTTCTACTGTGCTTTAAAATAATATTTAATGGTAATTTATACCAACTACTAAATATTTTCATAGTTAAGTTGAGTTCAAAATGTATACTATGAATAAAAATAATGAAAAGCTTAAATTTTTTAATTTTATTCAAATTATTATATTTCTTATTTATTAGATCAGAAAAAAAACATGGTAGCATTTAATTGTTTAGGATAAATTCGATTTTGTACTATTTTATTATTTTAAATGTCATAGCTTATAGGAACACTACATTTAAAGGATGAGAGTGAATATTATTTAACTTATATAAAATTTAAACTTTTTGCTTTTATCACATTATAGCGTCAAAATACAATTCAATATTATGTAATTAACTCGGTGATATTACGAACCTTCGTCTATTTCAATTTCGTAACACATCCACCCAACCAAATCGTTATTAGATCGTTTGGATTAAAACATAATGTACATCTTCATGCGTTATTGTTGTGTATTTTTAATGTAAGTAATATTTTGTATTAACTGTTGACCTAGCTGGAACACGAAAAAAAAATGCACACATCAGAAATTTGTTTTCGGAGAAGGGCTTTTGATATTTAGTGGTTCTAAATTTTTTCAGATGTGTTTTGTGAAAAAAAAAAAAAAACTTTACATCCTGTTGTACAATTATCATAATTTTAATCCACGTACTCCGTGTAACGGAATGAAAACCGTACGGTCCCGGGAAGTGCACCGAACAGGTGGCTAAGACGATTATGAGACGGCAGTTTTCGTTAAGTATTATAATCGTGAGAAAATAAAAAAAAAAATAAAAACCCCGGAGACGATCGCAAGTGGTCGTGTGGTGGTCCTCGTTATACGATTACCGACACGTTCGGCTGACTTTATGATAATAATTTACCTGCAAATCGAACGGGAGTAATTACGCGGTGGTGACGGTTTGCCGTTTGCGCTGCCGCTGCGTGGTAGTCGGATTTATCGCCGTGGCCGGGACGAACAAACGAACGAACGAACTAACTGACGAACGCACGTCGACGGCACCGTTGTTGGGTCGCACCCGTTTTCCCGGTCGTCAGCACCGCGTTATGGTACAGGTGTGTTCGGTCGTAGCACTTGGAAAAAACGGTCGCACGGCGAACACGCGCACTGCTTCGCGATGGTATTATCGGGCGAACCGGGTAAGCTGCACGTCGGCGGCGGAGACGGCGGTTGACGGCGGTGCGAAACGTCCGGACGTCGACTTGCGTCTCAAAGAGCGCACGGACATGTCCAAGTGCATCGCTAAACGACTCGCGCGGTGGTAACCGCGAACGCTTTCCCTTTCTCCGCGCGCGGCACCGGCATACGTACGCACGGCCACAATACAGCAGCGGCCGGTGCTGCACCGCCGACCGCGGCGACCGGTCGTCGCGCGCAGAGTTTCCGCGGAGGCGGCGGCCGCCACGGTCACCAGCCGTTCGAATATTACGTACGCGCACGCGCACAGTGGCGACAAGTGCGCACGATTACGCTTACCCATTGTCGGTAATAGGGTTTGGCAGTTGTAAGAAATCCACTGAAACCTTAGCAAAATTCATAAGAACATTAGACATTTAAAAAAAAAAAAAAAACACCAAAATTATTTCTTTAAGACAACCACGAAAAAATTAAAACGTACATATTGGTTTTAATCTTATTGTTTACGTAGCGATTAAAATTACCATAATCATGATCAACTGGTTAGTGTAACATTAAAATTCAAAATTACGTTCACATAAAAATAACTAAAAAAAAAAAAATATAGCAAATATTTGACAGTTTGATGTAGACGACCAGAAACTTGTGCTAACAAATATTTTAATACCAATAACTTTTATTTGACCCATTAATTCGAACACAACGAAATAAAACCGTTTGAGTCACGACCATAAAACACATTTTATGATGTGAAATTAAATACTTCAAATACGTAGATCTAGAACACATTTTGTAAAACTGTTATACAATGTAAATAAACTATCTTAAAAGTAAAATAAAAAACGAAATAAAGCAAATATAATTTTATCCTACGTTATATGAACATAATTTATGGCTAACATCGTACAGGTTTAACCTAACCAATAGAAAAAAAAAACAAATGTCTACAAAATCCGAACTCTCATCACATGGGTGGATCCAGGGGTGTGTGCTACCCCCCGTAAATGATAATAATAAACTAATAAAGTTATAAAGTATACATATTTGAATAAACTAAGTAATATACTACAAAAATAAATGTTAACAGTTATAGTACAATATTGTCACATTTTTGAGGTGAGGGTCTAAACCTCCTACAAGACACACCTAGATACAGCCATGATCAGTTGTATTATATAATTTCTCTTATAAAGTGCCCCCCCACCTTAAATATGTAGTGGATCCTCATCATCACTGACCATAATTTATTTTATTTATTCATCGTCTATCATCATTATAAGAATAATTGCTGCCACAACTACATCTTTCTATCGCTCCCAATAGAATATTTATTTTTTTTAATTATAATATTACAATAAATAAGCTATTAGATTCGTTTTTATTACTGTACGTATATATTGTTAGGTTGCCAGGGCAGGGATTTTTATAATCAAAAATAAATTTAATTATACGAAATATTAATTTTTCCAATTTGATGATTATACATTCTTCTTCTCCATCCTCTCTTCCAATCGACTCACCTCTACTTCCTCGTGTTTATCTTGGACCCAATAACTAAATAGAAATCATGGTTTATCACCTCCTGACCATCAAGATGTGTTCTCCGATTGATTCAGCGTACATTTAAATGATTATGTTACACAAATGGTACTGCTGTTTATCGTGACGTATATTAGTAACATGCGGCCTTAGGTAACATTTACGGCACGCCTACATTACATCGATCGACCATGCGGTCGTCCGAGGAGTGAAAAAAAAACCGTTGTTACGTGGGCTTAGCCGTCGATGTTGACGTTGTTGTTGTTGTTGCTGTTGTTGTTGTTCGTTATATGTTCGCGAAAAACGGGTTGTCCCCGCTTCGCCTTTATTATCTATAATCGCAGCCGTAGTACCCCGTGCTCGCGTGATTCTCGCGGTAGCAATAAGCATAAAAATAATACCCATTTCGTACGATCACCCCGGGCGAGAACGCCCGTGGCACCCGTAACGGCCACGCGTCCGAGAGCTTAGCGGCTGTTAGCGCGGTCGCGTGTTCCGTGACACGATCACTGTTCGGACCGAATTTTGTGTTGCGATCGTAGTTACGCGTGCACGCGCGTGTGTTCGCGTGCGTGCATGATTTGTGCGCGCGTACGTTTTCGCGACGATGATGAGGCGCCGATCGTCTCACCTGTTCCGCCCGCGGAGATCAACCCCGGAAACGGTGGTGTAACGTCGTACCGATAACGACTGTAACACGCGTGCTCACCACGCGAGATATTATACACCGCGTTCGCGGCCGTGCGAGTTTCGAACACGCCGCAATGCGCTCTCGCGCGCACGAGACGTTTTCGTAAATGACATTTCCCTTTTACGCGCACGGCGTTTCGTGTCAACATTACGCTCTGTCAGTGCAAGAGGGCCATATATCAAAAATATTAAATTGTTCAGGAGAGCATTTCTAATGTTTGATACTTTATAGTAGTTTGTAATTTTCTTCTGCTAAATATCAATATGACTAACTAGACCAGACATTTTCTTATAATATTGTTATTAACAAGTATAATTTAAAGGCCGCATTTCGTATTACAGCTTAATTGTTTTCAGCTACCTCTCGATCTGTCTTAGTGCAATAAGTTTATTTATATAAATTACGATTTAAAAATATAATTACATAGATCGCATCACTCTAAAAAAAAAAAAAAAGAAAAAAATACGAATTCAAGGATACCAAAAACGTAAATTTAAAATTTTTTGATATATGGCCCTCTTGCACTGATAGTGCTATTATACCGTGTACACGTACAAACGTATGTACAATGCATATGCAGATAAAATAACTTTTAATCGACGGAAACTGAATAACACAATTATTTTGTTGTCATTTTTTGTTTTATTTTTATTTCTCATGGCAATGGAATTGCGCAAAAAGATCGAATGGTTAAAATAATTTTACCCTTTTGCTTTTATGTCACAGAAAACCATATCTTATCGTCATAAATTTGTAACTCGTACAGATTCCATTAGAACAACTGTAGACAAACACGTATAACGATATAAATTAGTTAGAGATTTATATTTATGGGATAGCTAATATTATATGTAAAAAAACGAATATAATATGTAGATACGATAAATTAAACACAAATACGCACAGTTATAAACTGGTAAATGAAGTATATACGCTATGCATTCTGTTGTACATATTAATTAGAAATAATAAATGATACGCGTATAGTTATGTCTAATATTTATCATATATTTACATTCGATTTTATATATTTATTAGAGGAACAGCATAGTTATCGTATCTTTATGAAGTTTTTTGTATTGTATAAACACGTTTTAAGATCATATGTTTCATGTTTATTTAAATGTTTTTTATATATTTATTTATAAAGTATTCATATTTCTAAATGAAATTATGAAATAATCATCAACATTCAAATATAATGATTAATTGTGTTATTCTGTTTTACTATAATGATAAGAAAAAAATGTTAAAATTACGATTTAAGTATCCTCAATTACGAATAACTATCCAAGATCGAATTTCACATGATCGAAATATCAAAACTAAAAGTATAAAAGTATCTAGCGTTAAAATTACCGCATCGAATTTTTCAAAACAAATAGTTACTATATGACAATATTTTATTTGATTAATAAAATAAAATTAACAATAGAAAATTACTCAACAACCATATTATGTAGTTATTTCTTAACTGAATAAATGTTTTACAAATTAGGAACTATCATAATGATAAAATGTGCAACAATACTTTATTCAATTAGATTGATGTATTATAAAACTGAATGCAAAGAAAAAAAATGGTCTTAAATCATTCTTTTGTACACATGTTACTATTTTAATGAAGGAATAAAAATCGAAAGTAACTGTTAAATTTGTAGTTATCAGTATCATTGTTGTATTATGGAATAGATACAAAAAATACAGCATTGATCATTATGGTTTTTATTAACTCTTCCTAGTTTGTATTCGCCATGGGATATCATACTCGTCTATTGTACAACAAATAAACATTGCAGTCATTAAATGTGTAGTGGAAGAAATGAAGGCAGTTTAACAGGTTCCAAAAATGTAATCATTGAATTTGAAGATGAAAAAAAAAATAAATAAATAAAATATTATGCAAATACTACAATGTTATACAACAAGTGAATTGTGAAGTATAATTATAGACATCTGTAATAACATAATCAATTATTTTGTTTGAATATTTTTGTAATTTAAATTAAAAAAATAATATAATTATTTTAAGGTTTGAATTTTTCTTCGAGATAAAAAATTATAACGAGTATAATTTTAGAAAGGATAAATTATAATAGCTGTTGTATTTTTACTATAATTTCTGTATAAGATGTATAAAGATGCTGTTTTAATGTTTATTCAACACGGGTTAGCATATTGTATAATATTATGATTTTTTTTTTATTTGTACAAAAACATGACGACTCGAATCATTAGAAGCGTATTAACATATAGATAAGTCATTATTTAATAACTCGGATATAACATATTACGGGTGATATAAAAGACGAAAATATTAATTAAAATATAATTGGGTTCATAATTAAATTCAATCTTTTAATTAAGACTTGTTATTGCAAAGATGACGCACCTACAATTATTTTAGATACATCAGTTAACTTATTATCTTTTGGTACTGTCGTAAAATGACTTTTTCGTATTTGGACAAGAAATACATATTTTTATTGTTTTTTTGTTTTATGAATGTTTACTATCGAAGAATATTGTATTATGTTTCAATAATAATAATAAGTTAACGTTAAAACCACTTGAACGTAATATTTAGAAATTAAATTATATATGAAAATATTAATGATACCTTAAGGATTATTAATAATACACTTACTTATAACTGTACTAAACTACGTAATATTCTGAAAATTATACATTAACTATAAAACACAACATTTTTAAATGTTTATGTTCTTTAACATATAAATAAACGATTTAAATGATGTAGAGAAAGTAATAAAACACGTGGATTTCGGGATTTGATAAATATCTCACAATCATTGTAAAAAAAAAAAAACATTTTTCATGTGAATTCTTTAATCTTTTGTGTTATATTTTATAATTTTTTTTTTTTTTTTTTGTTCAATTCGTCAAATTAAACGACAACTTAACAGACGAACGATAATATTATGTGTATAATGAACAACTCAATACACACCATTACACATATATGTACTTGAATATATGTTCAATGGTTTTACGATGAAAATTCATTGTGTATTTATATGAATTAAATATATCAGATTTTTACGAAAAAATAAATCTCTTTATAAGTGCAACCACGCTGTGACGTGATCCTTTGTCACATTCCTCCCGGGCGAGCGTGCTGGTCGGCTTAAACATTTTCTTAACCCACCGAAAAATTATTGGATTATCGAATGATGCTCGTATACAAGTTGAATTTGTACATTTTGATCATCGTGTACGAGATTTTTATTCCGACAGGTTTTCAAACCCGAATGTTGTCGTATTCGAACTCGCACCAAACCAATACGATATTATCGATACGTTTTGTTGGTTTTCGGTTTGCGGAGTAGAACAACAAAAAGCACGTTGGTTTTAATATCGTTTTTTCTTTTGTTCAAGCGGAAGCGCCGGGGGACGGTTCGGCATTGCTAATACACGCGCTGGCGAGTCCGCGTTCGTTACAATCGGTTACAATCCCCTACCTTTGATTCTCCTACCTTATCTCGGAACCACGACACACGAACTTTGAGCTTTTGGTGCCAACGGTGCCCATCCCGGAAAGAAGCCGTATCGACCAAACGCAGTCGTATCGCATGCCCGGTGCGCGCTATACCCGTGTTCCGCACGGTTGCGCCTACCCAACGGAATCCGATACCGTTACGCGCACATCCGACGACGATGGGAACCACGGCCACCGTATAGCGTCCCGGTGGACGTGCAGCGCGACACGTCGACGGACCGCGCAAGTCGGTGCTGTAATCACGACGGGAACGGAGGTCGACGAGAACGGCGGCGGATCGACCACGTTCGCGCCGCGACATAACGTCGGCGGTTTGGTCAACACGCACACGCATATATGTATGCAATATACGTGCGAGCAATCGCTACCGAACGTAAACGACCCAGTCGGACTTGCACAACTCGCCAGCACCGGTTTGACGTGCAAGCCGATTCGCGTTGTACGTACCGTCCGGCACAACAACAACGTGCAACGGTGTGTAACGAACGCGCGCGTGTCTACGAACCACGTTTCGGCACAGGTCGCCATCGTAATTGCCCAGTGTTCTTATTATTATTGTTATTATTCGTTTATTTATCATTTTGTCTCGGTGTTCTGTACCCGGCGGCGCACAATCGCGACGATGCCCTGGTACGCGTGTAAACACAACGTTTCATACGCGCGTAAACACAACGTCGCACACGTCCGTGCACAACGTTGCTCGCGTCCGTGCGTGCACAACGTTGCTCACGTCCGTGCACAACGTTGCTCACGTCCGTGTACGATCATTGTTCATGGTCCGTACGCGTAATGTTTACGTTTTATTATTGTTACGTCACGTACGTGCGAACTGTACTCGTCGTCACGGAAGACACCGACCGGTCGTATCGTATTCGTGTATCTGCTAATCTTTACTGTTTATTTTAAGATTTTTTTTTCTCTTTCTCCATATTTTTCGTGGACCCGTAGAACTATAGTAGTTACGCAGTTTTTGCCGCCGCGATAAGCGCCCAAATGCAAAAACCGTCGTCGCCGATGACGCAATTACGGCGGCGGAACGCGCGTCCGACAGTAAAAAACGAAAAAAAATACCCCGATGATACGCGATTGAACCGGCGACGGTTTTCGTCTACTGCGTGTGCGTGTGCACTACCATTCAGTTCACCGAAGGCGCAAAGCTGGGACACCTATATAATCGATTGTGTTATTCATGCGAATCATTTGATGATTCAATAACTATTGAACATTTTAATCGGTTAGGAAATTTTAAACGGAACGAATTATGTATAATGAGTTGTACTCGTACTGAAAGACGAAAAAATGAAAAAGTTACTTAATATTATTCTTAAATATCTTGTGGTTTTTTCTTTTTTTTAGTGAAATATTGGGAATCATCATTATCACCTTAATGGTATGGTATACCTTGATGGGAGGGGAGTTTATTTATTCCACCGAAACTATCTGCTTAGGAAAAAAAATTGTATATTGATTCCACCGGACGCTGTCCACTTCCTCCCCCCCCTCCGTTATAATATTTGATTACATGTCTAAATTTTATAATAAAATTGTATGCGTATTTAAACATATATTCACCAAGGCTTTGAATATGTTTCCATCAATTTTGTGTCAAATGAAATTTGCATCTAACGATCGGTATTCGGGCCATAACTGCGTAATGGATACAATATTTCTTTGGACGGCAAAACTTACAACTCTTGATTAGCGGCGATGACTATTGTTGCTTTGCATTGATGATTATATTTAATATATATTGAAATAAAACGCGGAAGTCATCATATATTACATACAATTTCTTCTTTTGCTAACTCAATAATGGTGCTGTTAAGAAGGGGAATAGAGGTCATAGCCTTCTAGCCCTTTTTTGACCTATTAGAGATCATCCCAAATCTACTCTAGCAGTAATCAGGTAATTTATTATATAATAATAATTTACTCATATGTATTATTTTGACATGTTAAAGCAGTATTAAATGTATACAAACTTAATGAATGTATCATATTTATTTATACTAAGCTTTGACATTCTATCTAGAGATAATCAACTGTGAAGGTATATGCAAAGGTTGGCAAGTTAATGAAAATAAATAATTTGAGTTAAATTAAGAGAACACAATATCGATAAGTTAACAGTTAGACTAATTTCACTCAGTTTAAAAAAAGTTAATATACTTTACGGTAAACCGCCAATTAAACTAGTTATACTAAAAAGCTTATTAGAAATTAAACTAACTAGTCCACCTTTGGGTATATGTATCTATATTTAAATTTTTACTGTAATCTTTTTTTAAATTTTACATGACACCTGACAAGTAAAGTTTAATATAGAATATATATGGAGTTGGTTTGTTGAATGTATGTGTGCGTGTCATGTTCATGTGTGTGAAATCATTGCATAGCTTAATCGTGTTCCCGATTTTGAACAGAAAAATTCTTACCGACTTACAGAAGCGGCTTTGATTCTTTTCTCGGGGGGAAAGGGGGCAATATCATTTGATATACCTATGTGTAGTATATATATATATATATACTTATGATATTGCTACCTTCCTTGAGCAAAATCCTCAAATCCTTCTCTGTAACTGGCTAAGCATTTTTCTGCTCAGAATCGGGAACCCGAGTATGCTATATATAATTCGATACATATGGTTGAAGGTACAGATTATATTTTGGTATTGCGTTATGTGCGCTTCCGCAGTACGTTGATTTTCGTATGATACGAACGTTCTGGGAGATGCACGCGTACTCTCGCGACACCGGAATTAAGTTTGGTAGAAAGCGGAACACGAAGTTGAACAGCGGTGACGAACGACTGGAAGGGGGCGACGAGCTGCTGCCGAGAAGAAAACCGAAGAATAAAAATTTGCCGGGCAAAAAAAAAAAAAACGCGAATAAACGAATAAAAAATTCTGTCGATCACGCGTCATCTCCGACTCGAACGGGATCGTCCGACCGCATCGGTATGATTCTATGTATACTTACATCCGACGCGTCGTAACCACAGCCCGAAACCGTCGGAGCTGTTATTACATTATTATACGTTTTTTGATCATAATAAAAAATATTATGTAAGGACACGACGACCAGGTAATAGTATTATGTAGTGGTCGGGCGAGGATGGTTCCGCCGTCGTCGTAGCAAAGTGAAAATACCGCACACTCCGGTCTTCGGCGCGTTCGTGACCTCAAGCTCGTACCGTAGCAATTATTCAGCGGTTTTACCATCCATTGTGTACCTAATATCTATACACACACACACACGCGCGCGCGCAAGATCGTGTTCGAAACTATAACTGATGCGAGCGTATTTCCATACGCGTTTGTTCGTGTACTCGTATGTGTATGCATTATGTATAATGCACGCATGCATCGAACTATTGTGTGGTGGTTAAAAACGGAATAAATAATAATAACTCGGCCAAAAGTCGTCGGCGGTACACAATGCGAAAAACGGTTTACACGCGCTAAAATATAACACTGCCGTGTTGACGGTTTAATCGATCCGTTTTCAATGCGAACACCTCAGGTCGTCCAAATATAGATTGCTGCCCAGAAGGTATCGATAATCATCTGTTCGAAAAATCGTTAGTGTTAGTTAATGTTTTTTTTTTTTTTGCTCGTGGCCACTAACTTATTGAGGTCCATTTTTTATCTTTTCACACTTTTCAAACTCGAAGATGTAACCATCTACCATGTTATATATATATGTATATATATATATATATATATATATATATATATATATATGTATATATATATATATACGATTGAACTTTTTCACCAGTCAATTACTTGACTGAAACTATATTACTTTCTAGTATCCCAATATTTCCGTGATAAATATTGAAATCGTTATTATTAGTGTAAAGGATTTGTAAAATAAAATCCGATTTCACTTTACTGCCCACATTAGTTATGTGGGTACACGTGAAATACATTTTATTACAAATTCTATTAACAGCGTGTTCGAATTTCGGCTCAAGAAAGTCTGTCGTCAAATCGTCTGCTCGTTATAAAAATACTCGAATTATTGTTGTAATTTTATTTAACCAATTATTCGTCGTGAGCTTCTCGTTAACTGAGTGCCCATTTCGATACTAACTATGCGCCAATATAATAGATTTTACACTGTCATCGGTAATAATGGTGTATTCTCTAATATATATAAACCATATAGTTTAGCGTGTTTAGGTTTTGTAATACCGAAGTCGTATTATAAATATATAATGTCCATTGAATTTATAATAAATAAATAAATAAATAAATAAAAAATAATACTAAAAAGAGAGACATGCGTTTTTTCTCCGCTTAACGAATACATTAGATGAATGATTATATTTCAACCATTTTAAACTAAAATCTCTAAACTAATTATAATTTGTGTTAAGAATCTCGATGGTAAAACATTGACATTATCATATCTTATAGCTGTTATGTACAGGACGAATTATCCGTAGATTGAATGATATATGAATCATTTGAAACATGTGATATCGATGACACAACGCTTTAATTTTATTTAACAATGCTAATTCAGCTATAATGTCTGTAAATAATCATGTAGCGACATCAACAATTTAATTGGTCTTTCACTTTACTAATAGGTGGCGATGGGTGAAACTTAACCCTACGCTTGATCATATCATTTTTATGTGCAATAATAGAAATGGCGTTTTTTTTAAGAGATAAAAACGATTTCTTTGTTCAGTTGGCTATAATGTTGTAATGGTTAATAAAGATTGAGGCAGGAAATATATGTTAAACTAAAAGTACAAATGATTTATTGTTTCAGATCATAAGTAGAATAATTAATTACAGCAAATTTTGCCCAAACACACGTTCGTCATAAATATAGAATAATTATAGTTAGACCTCAAGAATGATATAAAATATTAGCAAGCATTGAATGCAAATTTAAATTAAACACTATGAGAATTATAAAATTACTAGTTGACCCAACAAACGTTGTTTTGTTATTTTTAAAAAAATAACTAATTTATTAATTAGTGTGTAAGGATATGGTATATAAGTGGAAGAGTTATAGAGTGTTGTGAACGGTGACGAAATATAAAAATGAAAAAATATCAAACATTTATTTTTTAATAATTTATTAAAAATGATCCTTTAAAAATTATATATATCGCTAATTATGACAATATTAGTAAAAAACAATATCAATCCCCTAATGCAACAGAGTGCACAATATTTTTGATTATCCCATCATTCGCCAACACAAACAAACTGGATAGTTTGAGAGCACGCTTCGTAATTGTGTCCGTGTGAAAAACATGATGTGTTCAAATCTAAGCCACAGACAGACATCGTTTGGAATTGGAAATTGAATGCGTTTAAATTGTATTGGCACATCTGTGGGTATAATAGGGATTCGCGGTAATAATCTATTTTCATCTCAAAATTTGCCATTTAAAATGATGGCTTCGATAACATTTTTCATTAATTTTTTAATGACTAATTGCATGCCGTTGCATAATCGTGGTGGGTTCAAATTACGAAGCAAAATAATCGGAGATCCAACCTTCAGTTGTTAATTATGTGGTGGCTTGTCTGGTAAATCCAATGAGTTTTAAAAACTCTTGGATAATTTATAGCTTCAGTAGCATCGCAAACTGTATCAATAGATTCGTATGACATCAAGTCTCCTGGTAACTAATGTTGTATCTTGAGATTCAATTCATTGACGTCTAAATTTTTTGCTGCTAAAATTGCTTTTTTTGCCAGTCACTCATGATTTGTGTATTGTCCATGTACATTGGGAAATATCTGGTCAATGAGAGCATCTTGTGAATCAATGATTGCGCAGAAATCGGTCGGTAATTTTATACATCCTGTTTTATCTGTAGTAACTTTCCCATCACCGATATCTAACAATTCTTTTAAGAAACTTCCGCACGCAGCTTTTTTTTTTATTGAATTGTAAGTATCGAAATCGTTCACTCTCTATTTTTACATACAAGTCGACCATGAATTGTTGACAAAGCTCATGACATCGTAGAATAACGTTGTCCTGATCGCGTTTAATCATCAACCGATATGCATAATAATTCTTTGAACTAACATTGTTTGTTTTGACACCTGTTGCGGGATCTTGTAGTTTAATATTTATGAAATACCTGTCATTTAATACCAAAAATAAAATAAATAGTTTTTAAATACTTCTTAATAGTTTTTTAATAGTTTCACTTAATAATTCATTTTCAATTGCACAGTTATTGACCGGGTCAAAAATTATTAAATTAAACTATGATTCATTAAACAATAGCACTTTTCTAACATTTTTTTTCCGGAAAAACCTTCTCCTGGCAATTACGAAC
Organism: Sipha flava; assembly: GCF_003268045.1. Taxonomy (NCBI): domain Eukaryota; kingdom Metazoa; phylum Arthropoda; class Insecta; order Hemiptera; family Aphididae; genus Sipha; species Sipha flava. Next base: position 15,522 of record NW_020273124.1, read on the forward strand.
AATTAAAAAAAAAATTGAGCCAAATTGGTTCAGCCGTTCTCAATTGATGAAATTTTATACATTTTTGGCTCCATTTTTATATATATTTATATATATATATATATATTTACAATATAATAATGTTAGAATCTTACTATAATATAAAGATACAGCGTTTGTTTGCTTGTTCGTAAAAATCTCAAAAACAACTGGACAGATTTCAAAAATTCTTTCACCATTAGAATGCTACATTATCCCTGAGTAATATGGCCTATATTTATTACTAGAAAAAATTAGAGATCTCAACTATAACTTCAACAATATAAATCGAAATTTAAGAAATATGATTAAAAAATCTAGTGTTTCGAGTTCTAACTACGGTCTCGGTGGCTTGATTTTGTGCATTTTTTACAATTTTTTGTTTTCTACTTATTAATTTTATAATTGGTCACGTCTCAGGTAAGGTTTTAATGTATAATAAGACTTGGAAAAATTGATTGGATATCAGAAAATAATAATAAAATTAAAATGTGGATTTTCGTCGCGTCGTCCTCGGACACGTTACGGTGATAGAAGAGTAGGGCATTATTTCAATACATTTTTATTTAAATAATCATCTGAATAAAAATACATTCGAATAAATTTAAAACATAATTATTCGAATAATTTTTAAACAATTATTTAAAATTGAAAAATCTAACTGGAAAATCAGTTTATTATATTACTAAATGGTTTGTAAACAAAGAATTTAATTTAACTAAATAAATAAATTTAAATCATTTAAATTTAAAAATTATTGTATTACATGCGTATAACATACAAAGTAAGTTATTATACCTTACGAGATTACTATGTTATTTAAAAAAAATTTATAAAATTAAAAAAAAAAAAAAATAATTAAAACGGAATAATCTAACTCGTACGATTTTTACGCGCAATGATATGTACAGGAGACAGCTATATAAAAAAAGAAGGATAAATTTTAGGCGATACAAAGTTCACCGGGTCAAATATTTCTATGAAAAATACAGCAATAGAAAAGCGTTGCCGGTTAGGTTAGGCTATATAATATAAAAGAAATAAAATAAATCCTAAACACTCAGTACTAAAAAGATAACAAGATAATTTCATTACAAGTAAAAATGTTTGATATCTAGCAAAATGATTAAGTGTTAGCTTATAAAAATTATAATATTGAAATGTTTCATAATTATTAATATAATAATAATTAAATAAAAAAAATAATTTTTAGCCAAATATCATTAGTTGTCATGTTGTTGTTACGTTGTGGTTTAAATAAAAACTATTGAATATTAAACATATTTAATTTCTTAGTACATATCTCATAATATTATTATTGGTAAATGATAAAATATATATTTATATATTTTTACATCATATATACTGATGGTAAATGTGAATTCGATTTTAGAAAATATATATGATATTTGATTATTATTTTGAAGTTTTAAAAATATTCATAATATATAAGAGTAGCAATCCCGAGTAAACGAAATTTATTATACTATAGCTATATTATAAGTTCTACTATGTAATTATAAACACATCTATAGTAAATAGTTCTACGTATTGTTAAATTTTATTAGTTTGAAAAAAAAATAAATGTTAATGCAACTAATTTATCAATCTGATTTACTTTTTTAACTTATATGACCATAAAAATGTGTTAATGCTTGGCAAATTATTTTTTTGTTAATTATGGATGGTTCATACACATAATTTTTTTGTAATACAATAATTTCAAACAATAAATTACGACTCGTGACTATAAATATAGGAAATACTATATAATATTATATTTTAGTTTAGTTCATTAATGTTGTAACTGTAAAAGACTGTAAACCGTAATATTCCCATAGTTTAGTATATGCTGTAATTTGGGTTAAATACGATGGAAATTTGATTATAATAATAAATACTGGAGAACAATTCATTTGAAACTAGTGAAAACTGTTGGGGCTTTGGGATTCCCATAGAATAAACATCATTCTTGGTAGTTAGTTTTCGTTTTTTATTTTCTATTGTTTGCGAATTTTGATGCAATAATTACTCAAAATATGCTTTGTAGGTACTTTATATATATATATATATATATATTGAAGTATAAGAAAATATTTTTTAAGTAACTACAAAATATATTTTAAAAATAATATTTTTGTTATATAGCATATATTTTACGACAGTAATCAAATAAAGATACAAAGTTAGAACAAAATATATTCTCTCATTGATCTTTACAAATGATACTTCGAATAAGTTTTTTTTAATCTGGAATTTGAATCATTAAATTGTACCAACCTATTACTAGTTATACCAAATTTCTTTCGATTTCACACATAAGTAAATGCGTTAATGAATTTAGTGATTTTAAACTTAAATAATATACCTACACTTTGAGTTTTAATTAAATATTTAAATAAACAAATTTTCCCTCTTTTGATTGACAGAAATTAATATCTTCTTTATGATAAAACTCTAAATAATATATAAATAAAATTATAATCCTAATATTCATAAATTTTCAACTAAAATATGACGAAAGAAAAAAATGTTTACTATATATATTTACATAAGTTGGTCATTTCCAAGCCTCAACTGTGCAAAAGAGAGAGTTCAATCGTATTCGTCGTAAAATATTGATCAATAAAATAATTGTCCACTGTACATAATTAAAAATTAAGTATTATTAATTAAATAAACTAAAAATAAAAATATAAGTAGAATTATTTTAATAGTGACAGTTGCAAATAACAAATTAATATACTTATATAACATTTAATATACGTAATATAAGAAGAGAGAGAGATAAAAAAAGAAAAAAAAAGAAAACATAGTAACAATGTTTTTGTGACAAAATATCATATAATAGTATGTAATGATATGTGTAATGATCCAAAAACCTAATATTTGTAGTGTTAAGACTAATGTAATGTACAATTTTCTTAAAGTGACTAGGAGAATAGTACTTTTGAGGATTTATGTTACGTAGGCTGTCCGATAAATAAGGTACAAAATTATTTTTAGCGTAAACAATGAACCATATCGGCCGGAAATTTCCAGAATTGATAATTTAGGTAACAAACGACATATTCTATGTGATATAACTATTATGGTTTAGTGTTCCATCAGCTACGTAATTTTAAACATGGAAAACCAGTATCTATGTTGCATAAAAGAAGAAGTCCGCGCCGTCATTCGGTTTTTTAATTTTCAAAATATTTCTCCGACTGAAATTCATCGAAAAATAACCGAAGTTTATGGCCCACAAGTAATGTCTCGAAAAAGTGTATCGGTTTGGTGTACAAAATTTAATTCAAATTTAATTAAGTGGTCGACCAATAAGCACGTCCACCGCCGAAACCATTGATGCAGTCGAAAAACTGCTACGATCGGATAGACGACTCAAGATTAGGGAAATGGCCACAAAACTTGATCTCCCATAGACTACTGTGCATGAAATTGTTCATGAGAAATTAAATTTTCGTAAGGTTTGTGCGCGCTGGGTACCGAAAATGCTTACAGCAGACCACAAAACCAAACGTATGCGGATATCCATAGAGCATTTGAATCGTGCTCGTAATGACGAAAGCTTCCTCGATCACCTCATTACAGGAGATGAGACATGGGTTCATTATTCTACCCCTTACAACAAACGAGACTCGATGACTTGGAAACATCCCGAATCGCCAGTTCCAAAAAAATTCAAACAAACAATTTCCTCAAAAAAAGTGATGGCTACTGTGTTTTGGGATGCACAAGGAATTTTACTGATTGAATTTTTATCAAAAAATGAAACAATAAATGCTGACCGATATATTGAAACGTTAAAAAAATTGAAAGAAAAAATTCGTTTCAAGAGAAGAGGACAATTACGCTCAGGAAATGTGAAACTGCTGCATGACAATGCAATCCCACATTCAGCCGGAAAAACCAAAGCTTGGCTGGAAAAATACAAGTGGGAAGTATTGGAACATCCACCATATAGTCCTGATCTGGCACCTTCGGATTTTTTTTTGTTTGGTCCGTTAAAAAAACACTTAGGAGGAACTCATTTTCAAAATGAGGAGGAGGTCATGAACGCAGTTACCGAGTACTTCGATGGAAAATGTGCTGCGTATTTCCGAGATGGCATTTTCAAATTACTCCATCGTTGGGAAAAATGCATCAATTTAAATGGTGACTATGTAGAAAAATAGAAAAATATGTCTAATTTATTGTGTAAAATTTTTAAAGTAATAAATTGATTTTTTATTATTCAGTATATTTTTGTACCTTATTTATCGGACAGCCTACGTATATTTAATACAAAATTTACAAAACTATAATGTCCTGATTGTACTAGTTTAGTTCTTATAGGAACAATTACATTAGTGTTATGCTTGAAATGAGTATTATGAATATGATTAAGTTTTATTATACCAAATTTATTTTCAAACATTAAAATGTAAACATACAACAAATAAAATAAAGCAGTATTTTTAATTTTTTATATAACGTAGTTGTAGGGCAAATTCATGGTTTAAGTATTTGAATAACAAGTTTGGTGTGGTTTGTAATTTATTAATATGCCTTTAATAAATAGAATCTCAGTAAGAAATTCCATATAAAATAGTTGATTGTATTAAAACATAATATATCATACGTTGAAGTCTAATATTCAAAACATTTTTAAGAGTTTTAAATATATAAAGAAATTTCTTGTTAGTTATTAATTTATCAATATGTACATTCCATTTTAGATGGTCATCAATGTGCAGACCTAAATATTTAATTGTATTAGTTTTTAAAATGGTTGAACAAATATGTTAAGGAAACATAATTGTTTACAAGAGTCAGAATGTAGAATATATTTTTCATAATCTAGTGATTATTATTGTTTTTAATTTTGAATCAAAAAAAATTAGATTTCTCGAAATTGATTTGAAGTGAATTATTATCAAACTAATTTTAATTTTAGCAAGACCAGTGTTTATGATGTTTTCAATATTATTTTTACAATCACTAATAAATAAAATTATAGTGTCGTCAGCAAAACAAAATATTTCCCTACTGTAAATATTTTGGTAAAAAGTCTTTTTTAGAAAATAATAAAAAGTAAGGGACTTAAAACTATTTCTTAAGGCATAGAATAATTGACAGATAGTTCATTACTAAATATAATATTAAGTTTTACTCGTTTATAAACTCACTGACACAAAATTATTTTATTGTTAATACTTTCAAAACAATAATAAATTATTGTTAAATATATATAATTTATTAAAAATGATTATATTAAAATTATTTATGAAATATTTCTAGTATTATAAAATATATTGATAAATATGTGAAAAATAAAAGTTCTTGTCTGAAATATTATTATTATATTGTATAATAGGTATGTGCAACTTATATAATAATACTTTGTTATTTTTTAAAATGTTTTTTTGATTAATTTAAAATAACAGAATTATATGAAAAATATAATCTTTATATTATATTTTGTATATATACAGCCGAATAATTATCATATTTTTGTAATATTTCTTAACATAAATGTTAAATGTACTGAGTATACGATTATCATGTTAAAAAATTCATAATGATAATATTAGTTGATGCAAGACTAATTAATTTAAAATTAAATTATTTTCATATTTCAAAATATTATTCTTAAGTTTAAATAAATAATTTAATTTACATAAAAATAAATAAAAGGCACAATTAAGCATTGAAATCACTGAAAAAAAATATAGCGGTAATGGTTATGAAATTCGTTAAAAATAAAACATGTTTTTCCCCCCTCTCTTTTTTTTTATATGAAAGCATTGTCTAATACTTTTTTTTAGTGAGAGCTCAATTATTCACCAGTCATAATATGACCCAAGCGGAAACCAATCCAACACAGCCCAGTGATTTGTATATTATGCAGACATACACGTGTCCGAGAGAAAATAACAAAATATATACCTACGGATATTGGAAAAATAAATCACAACGATTTTCATGATTAATATCGTATTAATGGAGTGTTAATTTTTTTTTTGTTTACTTAATTTACGATACATGTAATAAATTTAAATAAAGACATATATTTATTACTCAGCGATTTTGCTAAATCATTGGTAAAATAATATAATATAATCGTATTATATATCTATGTACCTCCTTTTATTTTTTGTAAATCGTATTTTTATTAATCAAAATATTTTAGCTATTAAAGCTACGAGTTCTGTGGATTACTATTTTATACTACATACTCGCATTTCAGGTAAATTTATTGCAATTAATTGTGTCTAAAAAACAACAAATTTTTCCATCTTACGTTTTGTTATTCTATTAGTATTACACGTCGTTATTACAATCGTTCATATTGTTTTATTATGTTTTGTTGATCGTAAAAATTAAAATTAAAATTTAAAATTGACTCCATACAGCGTGGAATCGTTGTCAAATTTGTATTGCGTTTGTATTGAACTCGAACGAATAATCCACGTGACAACGGTAGTGGATCTGTATTAGTTTTTATCATAATAGTAAATACCAATGAGTAACTTTTTAAACATCTAATTACAATTCAAAACAAGTCGTCGATTACGATAGTTCAGTCGGTTCACATTTTTATGTTCAACCGGTTGACAAAAGTGTGCTACTTATTTCTAGAATATTGTTCACATATGGTTGATGGAAGACTGTATTTATGGTTTTACATTGTATTATACTCATAAGTAAATTTCTCTAAAGTATTACATATTATATTATTGCTCATGATAGAAAATAAAAACAGCAAGCGCATGTATTATTCAAAATATTATAAAACACGTTGATATATATACAAATATGTACTTTTTATATACTGATCAAATTATAAGTAATAAAGTATGAGTATTATTTAATATTATTATTACTAATAACATATCAATGTATCATATGAGTATAATACGTATCAATATTAATATAGTAGTAGATAATTTTAAAAATGGATTTTATACATATTTTAACGGTAATTTACAAAATAGCAAATAAATAAATCATTAGTTGAAAATAATTTAATAGAATTATCTGTTTTGAATTAACTACACCAATTAATTTTTTTCTCTCGAGGTATAATTGGTGTTATGCAGGTGTGGTTAGTAAGTATCACTCCGTACATCTTGTGTTAAAAGGAAGAAAGCCGAGGGTTTGCCCGCGAAAGAAATAATACAATGTCGTAAAATAAATCCAAAAGATCTGAGAGTATGAAATTAGAAGAATTTATTACAAAACGGAGAAAAGTGATAAAGTCATAGCGATAAAAATTCTCAAATTGTTATACGTAAACTGTAAAATTAAAATAATGATTTATTTGAACAATTAATAAGTTTTCCAATTTTAGTTTATTATTATGTTTATCTATATACTTAGATAAATTTGATTAAATTCTGCTTAATAAACGATATATTCTTCAAAATAACTCTGTGGTAATAATATAATAAACTAAGAGCTCAAACATATTTATATATTTGTGAATGTAATATATATACTTAATAATTATGCAACATAATTTGAGTTTATATTATACAATGTTGGAGTGAAAAATATTGTATTGGTTATCTATACTTTCTTCTAATTCTGGTATCTAAAGGAATTAAAAGAATTACTCGACTCAATAAGTGTATATAATCACGAGTCTTCTAATAACTTATGTAACCGTACGCGACTCACATAGTGACATATTATTTCAAATTTAACAGTATTATGATGTAAATATAAATTAGTATGTGACAGGATTCAGAAAACAAAAGATTTTATAGTAGTGATTATTAGATGAATAAAAATTATAATCTTAAATATTTATAATAACTTTTCGTGTATTTATTTATTATCGATTGATATAATCTTAATAAACATTACAATTACGTTCGATACACCAATAAATAATAAATTAAATTTCTTAGATATTAGATCTTATAATTTCCATAATAGGAAAAATGTTAGAAATTGGTATTTATAGGAAACCTACACAAACTGATGCTATAATGCCACATAATTCTAATAACCTACATTTTAAACAAATCTAATTTATAAATTCAATATTCTAAGAATTTAACGTATTCCATTAAATAAACATAATTATCAACATAAGCTCAACATTATAAATTAATATACATTTTAATATCAATATAGACTTGGTAATATTAAGTACCCAAAATAATATTTACATTAATTCAGTTTTATAAGAGTTACATATACACAATGAAAAAAATAAAAATAGTTTTAATAATATTTTAAATGTAAAAACCTATTTTAAAAATAATAGGTATCTTATAGCAATACATTTTAGGTAATAATAAATAATAACAAAAGTATTTATATTTCTTAACATACCTATGTTTAATAAAAATTAATTTTAAATAAATTCTCCTATTAAAATAAATGATTTCTATGTACAATGACCAATTTTTTTTAATTGTGTTCCTTTTTTTTATTTTTTGTTATTCAGTCGCAATTTTATTGACTTTGTATATATCTGATGATGGATTTTTAATTCGAAACCAGTCGTACTTAACACACATAATTATATTTCAGACTAAGCATTTATTTATTTATTTCTATATACATATTATATTTATTTATTTAATTATATATTAATGTAAATTAAGTTGTTTTAGTTGTATAAATGGTCACATAATCTATAGTGATTAGATTATTAGTTAACAATCGATTAGACATAATAGAGCTGTTAATTGTCAAATTATACCTTTTACTTTCAAAAATATCACTTTTATGATTCTTATCAACGATATTTCTATGTATTAAAAATTTATATGACAAAGAATACTAAAATAAATTTTTTTTTTTGCAATGGAATGTGATTCGTGTAATCTATTTTATTAAAATATAATACTAAAGTTTGAAACGTAGATATTTTTTTGTTAGAAATCTATTCTTATGTTTATATTTTAAATTAATGTTTTGATATTACATCATATTATATTGAATCAAATTCGAATATTACATGCATCTGTTAAATGGCACACCTATATAACTATTCCATTACAATTAGAAAATAATTTAATCGATGTGGTAAATTATCTCGCTTATGAGTTATGATTATAATAGACGAATTGTAGGCAATTATAACACTAGACATGCATTATATTATTATTATTGTCTACAAGTAGTTATAAATAATATGTATACCACTTGCATTTTAGTAATTTTTTATACGTACAAAAAAAATATTGTAATTTGGCATAGGCAACGATCAAATATTCAATTCAGATTGCCAAAAAATTAATGCATTTATGTTTGAAAATGAATTATATTATTCTTATAATTATATCGTGTATTCATTACACATTTTTACTATATAATAGATATAAGCATTGGTTCGTGAAATACATTTTATATCGCATTTTCTACACATAATAGATATTTCATACATAATAAATTCAAATGTTTTGAGAATAAACTATTTGTTACACGAGTGGGTGAAATTACAAACGTAATATTATTTACTACTATAACTGTATTTAGTGAATTTAATCTTATTCATTATCGTACACTAAAATTATTCATACCTATTACGTACATTTTTACACGTGGTTTATTTTCTTCTAGAATATTGAACGAAAAATAGTCATTAAAAGCAATCGGACTATAGTCGAACTACACGTATATATTTATATATGTAAAAACTGCGCAAAGTATAACAAATATTTAAAATTCAATTGGAATTCAAACGGATAAAATTCAAACGAAATCTTTTAAAGATTGCATAATTTTGTGCATTATAAACTGTTATACAAGGTATAAACGTATTGATAACCTTACAAGTTTTTTCATGATATTTTCGCTTTAATATATAACATATTTGTTCGGCTGTATACAGCTTATAGTCATATTATTGGCTCACACAAGGCATTCGTTTGACGGATAAACATAGTATCCAATATTATTCGAATTAAAATTCCAGATTCGGTTATCCAATACACGCATATCGCGTGGCCACCCTGGGCCTGGTCCATTTTTAATACATTAGAACGTGACGACGTGACGAAAACACGCCGTATGCTGTTTGTCACACACATTCATAACATTTATGACAATTTTATTGTGTCGTACACCCGACCGGTCTATTATATTATTCTTTACATACTGGTATAAATATATGTCGGTTGTTCGGTAGCAACTACCGAAGCTGCAGGAATAAAAGAAATAATTATATGCCTACAACAAAATGCGACGTTATCAACATCTGTGATATATTACGTACGATATTGCACCTATTCTTTTCTCACATCTCATTCCGTTAAATTTCCCAAGACATAACATTGATGAGCTAAATATGTTGCAGGCATTAAAAATGAAAAAAAAATATTGTTAATTAATACATAATGTGGTAATTTTTTTATTGTTAAACGTTCATTTTTCCCGTCACTTTATGCGTTCTCGATAATATTATTTCGACACGTTTGAAATAATTTCAATGAAACATTTATAACAATTATTCTATGAGTATTTGATGTTCAGCTCACCAGAGTCTAGTTCAATAAAATTCTATGGAGTTTACCGCACTTGAATTTACCTATTTAGATTTAAATTTTTTTTTTTTTTATTATTATCAACGTATTTTATGTATTAAAATATTAAAATTTTAGATTTAAAAGTAAATATTTCCATTCGTGTAAATAATAACAAATTTTAAGATAAAAATTATAAAAATAATTTAAACATTTGATGAAATAATTTTTTCCAATTTTAAATAAATTTACCAAGAAATTGTGTGTTTTATGTTAAAAAACTCGCTTTGCATATTTAAACATTTGTAATTAAACTACAGTTGATGTGGGGACAGCTATATCTAACCTACCTATATGTTGTATTTATATTTTGTATAATAATATAGCATGCGTCACGCTGTTCGTATCGAAAATTGTGGTCAGAAGAAAACACGACATAGCTGTGTGTATACGTGTATATGAGTATAATTATATACCTAGGTATGTATATAATTTTGCGTTACACTCGGATAACATTTCCGCGGCAAAATGTTAAAACCCGCCAATCCATGCCACGTTTCGGTACATTAAATATAATATACATGCATTATACACATGTTGATATATAATAATATTAATAAATATGATATTTATCACGTAGTCATCCTTGCATTTGCTAAGATTTAGTATTATATTTATTTATTATTATAAGGTTATAAATAACCTTCATACATTATTGTCTAAAAATTGAAAACGCATTGGGACGGCAATCACCGAATTCCGTCCCGGGTTGCTGAAAATGACCGAATTCCGTCCCGGAGGCGGAGCAACTATGTAACTATTCCGTCCCGGGGGGTGGATAAACTATGTCCGAATTCCGTCCCGACTAGTCTTGGACGGTATTAATATAAGTTCAATTTTATAGAACTTCAAGAGGCTTCACCTGACATCACGCGTATTGTTTTTTTGTATTATCGCAATTATTCGCAATAAAAACGTAAACGATTTATATACTATGTATTGTGTATACCAAAGTCAGGTGTCCTCTAAGTTTTTACCAGCCTATTTCAAATCTAAAAAATAATAATTAAAAAAAAAATAAAAATAATTTAAATAATAAATAATTTAAATACTAATTACACATAACATATACTTATACTCTTAAATTTATTAAAATACTTATATGACTGTCATATTTATACATAAATGGCATATACTGTAAGTGGAGTTTTTTTTTGCTCCGTATGTCAATAATAAATAAATAAGGCTGTTTTGCCGGATTTTACATTTTTAAACATGCCAGCAAAGCTGCCAGTCCTAAGCCTGGAGAAAATGTGAAGGAAAATATTACTGCCAAATATATCAAAGTTACAGGTAGTAGGACGGAATTCAGACATAGTTGCTCCGCCTCCGGGACGGAATTCGGTCTTCAGTTATGGAACCATAGGATCCCGGGACGGAATTCGGTACCAGCCATTGGGACAAATAATAATTAATAACCATTTGAAAAACGAGTCCATGTCAGACAGCAATAGCCTGTAAATATGTGAAAATGATAAAATGTTCTACAGCGACAACAGGGGGTCGTAAAATTATATTACTTATTAAATATCAACAGTAGAAGCAGATGCAGTTTAACGATTATAGTCAACTTGTAGACCATTCTTGTACACAAGATTATGGTAGACAACGTGAAATTTATCTTATATTTCGCTATAAAAAAATAATTAAAAAAAACATACAAATTTTTAAAATTAATTCAATATTTCTAAAACGCTGTGATAAGCTTTTTCTATTTTTGCTTTTGGTCTCTGAACTTATAACGATTTAGCTCTCTATTCTCAAATTTTGAAATTTTTTCGATCAATTTAAATATGCTGACTAAGTATTCAAAAAATAGCTTGACGAGTTTTCGCAAATTAAAGGTCCAATACGAATATACTTTTTTTCCTGATCATTCGAGAGACAGATTTTATCGTGATCGATCATCTATAGCAGTACTTCTCAACCTTTTTTGTTGTAGGACCCTTTAAATTTAATGTAAAATTGTTTTTTAATATATATTTGAAATATAATCCTATAATTTTATAAAACTTAAAACATATATAAACAAAAAATAATTGGTAATAACTATAAAGCAATAGAAAAATATTCAGTAATATTGTTGATTTGGTTTCAAATAAAGGCTAGGTTAATAATAATAATAATAATAATAATTGTAATAATAAAGCATATTTTCGCATCACATATTTATGTCAGGTGTGATATTTGAAATTGAAATACGCAAGTTTGCATCTAAAGACTGTTGTGAAATGCATGATCTATGTTTGTTGTTTATAATTTGAAGTTGTGAAAATACATTTTCACAAAGATATGTCGATGCGAAAGTATTAATATGAGTAAAGCTGCTTTCGAAATTACAGGATATTCTTGCTGTCGTCTTAACCAAAATTGAGTGAATTATTTTTCATTAAATTCGGTTTCGAGAGTTTTAAGTTAAATAAATATTTCACGGCCTCCCAGTTATATAACCCCCCCCGGCCCTCAGGTTGATAAGCACTGATCTATAGCCGCAAATTTCTGCAATCATTTAAATATGGCATATTCATTTACTCAAGATAAATCCGTTTAAAAATTTAAATCACTTACTCAATAAGTTAATACCTATTTGTAGATATTCTTCTTACGTACACATCATTAAACAACGTTTTTGAATTGCATATGCACATCACGTTTTTATAGTCTATGTACGGATTATTGCGATAGTCTTCGGTCGTCATAGAAATCTGATCTAGTTAAAATATAATAAAAAAAAAACAACAACAAAATGAAATCATAAACGCACGTCAAACAGAACAAATCAACTTGCACGTTCGAATCGGTACACTCAGCCCGATTGCATTATAATATAGCTGTTACACACTAATATTCTAAACTTAAGTATCACATAGTCTTCTGTATTATAATATAGTAACGTGCGATTATCTGATCCTACAACGGTATCGTGACTTTCCCTAACGTGTACGCGTATATATATATATATATATATATATATATATATATATATAGTGTGTAAATACGAAGATGAAGTTGTTTGTGTGGTGCAGCATTTGTTTTGTTTATATTTGAGAGACAAATATTATAGTCACGATTACCACCGCGCTTGTTAGCGGTTCATTGGTTGTGTACTTAACTTATATACATACATACCTTTAATATCATTTAGAAAACGCTTTAAAGGAAACATAATCAAAATGTGGTCTAGTTCATACAGTATTTAGACTGAAAAAATTAATTAGCAACGACGGGATTTAATATTACTAAGTTAAAAAAATTTTTATTACAAAAATAATATAAAAATTAAATGTTTATTATAATCGTCTGCATTATGCCATTTGTATTATTTTTCAGACTATGTTCATTTCTATACATGCATTCATGTATAATGTATTATCGTATTAAAACATTTACGGCAAGACAGTAAAAATACATATAATGTACATTACATACATATACGTATAACTCCTTATTACTTCATACTTATATAGTACTCATAATCATGATTAAGATGCTGTTGTGTTATATTTTATTAATTCGCGTTTATTATTAACAGGAATTATAACTAAGGCTCGGAACTTGATGCATTTGGATCTTTTTTCTAACGCTCACATTCAATACTCGTCTATACAGAAATTTGATTCATGAAGTAAAGAATTTAATGGTACGATTTATATTTTGCATTTTTTGAATTTTTATGGAATTTTATGCTTTACGGTTATTTTTTAATATTTTTGGTGTATTTTATTCATTTTTGTACTTTTTTTACATGTATTTGCATTTTTGAATGTTACATTTTATTATAACACATGCAGTTTCCATTGGCTTGTCGATTATTAACATTCATTATCTTTTTTTTTTTTTGTCGCAATCTACGATTATTTAATAACTGTAGGCAGATACTATTTTAGGCCCAGGACATCCGTGTGTATAAAATCGGTTATCGCAATCGACATAAACCCATGTTTGATGAAATTTCATATCTCCGTTTCTCATTTAATTTGAGTTACACAACATTTTTAGTTCGATAGTGTCTACTGTACAAGTATAAAATGTTAAGTTCTGTATTGTGTAATTTTTATCAATTTTAAACGTAAATTAAAAATGTCTAAAATGAATTGATTGTATAATGTAACAAATTTGAAGTAAAACAAATATATGTAAAAAAAAAAATGATCTACTACTTAAAAATGTTAAAACTTTTAATTAATAAAAATGAAAATATTTTTTATATATTTTTAGATCATCAAGTTCCGGGTCCTAGTACAGTGTAACAAATTTGAAGATAAAATAAATATATAAAAAATTATTTTCTACGTAAAAATGTTTAGTTAAGATATTAATAAACTACAAAATAAAATATTAAATTAAGTTTTATCAAAACAATACTTATTTGTCAATTTTTAAAGTTAAATATACATTTTTAATATCATTTTTTAATATTTTTATGTCATTTTATGCATTTTTTCGTGTATTTTTATACATTTTTAGATCAAGTTCCGGGCCCTAATTATAACATATTTTTAAAAAGACCTGTTATAATAAACCATGTTTACAAATTTGACAGTTATATTATTGTAATATTTTAAAACAAATAGGCATAAACTGATGGGGGGGAGGTTGGGGGGCAACTGTGCCCTCTATAAAAATTTAAGGGGGCAATGCTCTCTTGGTTTTATGTAAATTAATTAAAAAAATATTGTAGAAAAGGCATTTTTGATTTGTAAGAATTATTTTATCAAAAAAAAGTATAATTTTTTAAATTACTAGCTATAAAAAAAATTAATGGATTAATCAAAATTTATTTAATTATTAGTGTTTGCCATCATATATATCATGATGCAAATTAAGTATATTTAGTCTTTAAGTATACCGTAATCAACATCAAATAAAGTTTGTCCTCTCATAAAATTGCTTACGTTAAACTCATGTTAAAATGTATAATTTTTACTAAAGCGTTATAATTGTAAAGTTGTAAATTATATAATATCATAAATATGAAGACCCAAACTCTAATGCGTAAATGTATTATAGAAATCTAAGTTTTTAATTCTACTTTTCAAAAATAATTAGATCAAATTTTCTGTTGCGCTGTATTCATAAATCTGTAGTAATCCAGGAACTGCGTAGTATATTTAATTATTATTTCTAATTATTTCCTTATTCTAAATTTTATTCCATTAACCTTGAGTAAGTCCAAACAACTATTTTACATGAATATATTTACATAAAATGTATGATAATGATAAAAATAATTATATTATTTAACATATACATTACCTACTAGAGTGTATTAAAATTTAAGAGTAACCCAAAATATTATGGATATCATAAATTTATTTATAATTCATAAAATATAAATAATTGTAATATAATAAACTGTTAACAATTTTTATCTAGGCTTGCATGATAAATGCAAGATAAACTATGATTTGATTTTCCGAAATTGGAATTAATTTTAATTGAAATGGAATTTGGATTTAAATTACTTTGTGTTATAAAATGTTTTATACTTTAAAGTTGTTAACATTATATTATTACGTAATTCATAATTTTCAAACTATTAACAATTCATCCATGTGATTTAATATATTTATATTCGTTGACTGATATTGATTTTCAATTTCTAAAAGAATAATTATAATAAATAATTTGAATTGTTAATAGCCTAATATTAATTTACATTAAACAAATTTGTATATATAAATTATTAAAAAAATGTATTTTAACATAATAGTTCAAGTATAAATTAATGTAATGTGATTGAATTAAAAAAAAAAAATGTTGAAATATGCTAGGTATATATTAATGTATTCTTCAAGAAATACGTCTATACATAGCCTAAATTAGAATAATAATTTGTTTTAAAACACTTTTAATGTTTTATTCTTTATTTAAATTTACTTTTAATTTATCTATAATACGTTAAGTTTGACTAAATCGCTTACAGATACATTCAATGACGATATTTTATTGTTATTTTATTATAATTATACAACGTTTCTCGGCGGTATTCAGTTTTTATACAAACGGGTAGTAAAAATAATCCGATGAGATATCTTATAAGATTAACATGAAAATTAATACTTGAAACTAAATAAAACGTCATCACAGCGTAATAAAAAAATAGTAATTGGACTGTGCTTTGACAGAACCAAATCCAGAAATGCGTGGTCTGCGATTACTTTAGGATTAGTGTATAATATAAGATTTTATGTCACCGAAACCGATTATTCTCGAATGTTGCGTTTATCTTGTCTCGAGAGTGGTTAGTTTCCACGAATAATTGACGGGACAGCATCAAATTGTATGGCAATAAAATTTGTTATTATCCGATGAACATTTCGGGAGAATGGTAATAAACAGGGTTGGGATTTTATAGCATTTGCATATTTCTTATGAGATGCTTAAAAAATAGCAGAGTAAGCTAAAAATGTGTTTCATGATACAGAGAACTCAAATTAAAAATTTTATTTTGCTTTTTTTTGCATATTTTACGATTTTTTAGTTTTTACTGCTTTTTTAGGATTTTTTGAGCCTTTTTTGCATTTTTACCTGTTTTTGAATCAAAATCTGTCAAAATTTTATGAAATTATATTTTAGTAAACGTGTTTTTAGATTTTAGTCAGTTGAATTATCAAATAAATTGTAAATGTACCTATAGATTAAGTAATTAGGCCGATTACGACGATGCAACGCCGTACAGCGTTAAGTATAATATAATACTACGATAATATCGTATTAGGTCTTTGGTTCTAATTTTGTATGTGAGAATATTTAACAGTGTCCCAATAGCAAATTACTTCGGCAAAATATTTTTGTTCTGGATAGAGTTAAATTTCGTGCACAACTGGATTTTTAGAAAACGATATTATACATTATAACATTTAGCTTAAAGTGTTATTATAATAATTATACCAAATATTATTTCACTAGCATTTTAAAAGATTTACAAATCAAATTTACTTGGAGATTGAAGTGGTAACATTTGAAAAATACTTATTTCAGCGTAAATACTTAAAAAATTATATTTGTATAGTATAAAATGAGTAGCTGTAGTATTCAAAATATTGTATACATGAATATACTAATGAATATTATGTAATGTACATTAATATATACTGTATAAGTGTATATAAAATATAGAAAAAAATTAATATAGTGTAAAATTATAACATAAATAAATTAATAATAATTATTAATTTTTAAATTGTTATTTAAATTATATTTAAAAAAAAATTTGTACATAAATGTTTGAGCATTATTAATATATTATTAATAGGTAGTTATTACATAATGTTAATATCAATGTGAATAGGTAATCGAATGAATTAACGCCCAATGTATCGCAGATGTACCCCAATAGGTATTATATCAATCAAAAATAGTTGGAATGGTTTGGTCTTTCAGGTTGGGGATTATAGTGTCAGACTAACAACCTTATAAAAAAAATTATGTCCTGGTATCAAATTAATTGCCTTTGAATATTGTGGAGTAATGGATTTTAGAATAAAACAGATTTCGGAAAAACAAAATTCGGTTTTACGCGTAGGTACTTTGAACGTACGCACAGCTCGGATACTAATAAAACCAACCGTTATGTATAGGTTGGAGACATGATCGTTACGAAAGACAGACGAAAATTCACTATGTATCTTCGAGAGAAAAGTATAACGTCTGTAAAAATGTAAATATTAAAAAATGGAGAACCCGAAAATATAGAGAAATAAAATAACTATATCAAAACTTGAGTATTGTGGAGGACATCACCATGAGTATATCCTATAGGACAGGGATGAGCAACTCAAAGTTACTAGAGGGCCAGAGCATAAAAAAAAAAAGTCATTCAAAATATGAATTTTAATTAGCATTTATATACATGGAAATAATAAATTTAACACACACGACAGCACGATACGAATGATACGAAGAAACTGATAGAGTTAAATAGATCGGTACAAACAGCTATAGTTGAAAGCTATACTTATACATACAAGTACATATGACATTTAGACATTTAACGATGTTTAATACTAGATAACAATTATTATATCGATGTCAGAGTATAGACGATAAACTTTAAAATTGTATGATGTAATTTTAAAATATAATACGGGCTTAGATAAAAAAAGCTATTAGGCCGCCAGTAGCCCACCCCTGGTATAGGACATGCATAACGTTAAGAAGGTGGTAAGGAAAACTACTAAGAATAGTAAATATGTAGATACTAGAAATGTTCTTGAAGAAAAAAGATTGTTGGGACGTCCAAGATAACGTCGAAAAGACAGGGTAAAAGACGATATAGAAATATTAAGACTAAGAAAGGACTGGAAGCTAATAGCTTTAGAAAGAAAAATTGGAGGACATTTTGTTGGATGGTACGGTATGAAGACCGAATACCACACATATAGTAAAAAGAAGAAGATGGTAAACATTTTAACTAATAATGACTGTTATTGTGATTATTGAGCTATATTGACATTAAAAGCTAAATAAAATAATAATAACTGTGTTAAAGATACTGCGATGAAGTTAAACTAACTGTCTGTGTGTACTTATTATTTTTATGAAATACAATTTTTAATTGAGATTCAAGTATAAAAAATGTATTCTGTATTTTGCATACTTAAGACGAATATATTTGAATAGTTCTATACAACTTGTTCTATACAACAATACTTAATTATTGTGTAAAAGGTTAAATGATTTAAAGCGAAAGTAGATATAATATTTTTGTTTTGTTTTTATTGTTGCCAATCAACTGTCATAACGCATAACTCACGTATAATTTTGACAAAGAGTGACTTGGTTAAGACTACATGAGAACAATGAGCGTATAATTTTTAAACGTATACATTGATTTTTGTTTTAAACATTTTAAATTTAATTCAAAATTGAATATTCCTTTGTGATAAATTAATATAGTATATCTTTTAAAATGCTGTTGATTTTCACTATAAAACAAATGTTTTGTTTTATTTTTATAATATTTGGATTATCAATTTAATCTCAGGTTTAATTACAGTTATCCAAATTACTATAATAATCGGGGGAAAATAATTTTACTACTTTCTAATTTTAATTTCTTTGACATTTTCGGTAAACAAAGTTTATCTTTTCAATCGAATCACCATAATCCGATGAATTCAGTTGATGTCTATCGGTTATATAATATAATCTTTATATCAGCACTAAACATTAAGACTACGTGCAGTGAACTTTATGACTTTCTAAAATCCACCGACCAACTGTTTATAATATAATATATTTATGTATATTGGTAACTATACATCGGTTACGTTTTTTTACTCACCGGTCACATATGCGCGTACACAGTAAACGTGCGGTACATCTTTGTCGGTAAACGCATATTGTATTACTTATGTCTTGTGTACCTATGTGTTTTGTGATATTTGTGGACACTGCTCGCATATACATATGTATATACTATAACAACAATTATCGCGTAACGTTTCGAATGCGCCAAGTGTAGAGTAGTGCGAAGAAGAAAATTGAATAAATAACAATCGTGACAACCATAGAGGTATACGTGTTTTCATAAACTATTACATATTGACAGCAATGATGTCATCGTGGGCGTAATAATAACAGTATAAATAATACAACCTCGCGCGTCACCGATTAATTATTATTATTATTATCATCGGTTTGTCGTTGACTGATGACAACCGACGCCGCAATGATCACTCGTGTGAGGTATACGCAGCGGTTAACGATTTACCTGCTATGCGTTTATGTATTAATAATGAAAACTGTTTTTATTTTTCTTTTAGAAAGTCCATTCGTGCGTGCACTCCATCTAAAAGTAAAACCACTTAGTTTCAACAAAATAACACGACAAACTATCTCGTACGACACGCATACGAAATATCACCTAGGTATCCAATACTCGTACTGTCATTTGACGAGTGCCAATACGTAACATGTAAAAGTAATAATTGGAATTCGTCGTAGTAATATAATTTTATTCATTATTTTTTTTTTTGTAGCGAAACCGTTGTGCGCTGATTTATAATTGTTGTTATAGCAGACGAATGCACTGCATGTCTTCACACGTACCACGCGTTATGATCATAACATTGTTGTTATTGTCGTTAAAATGCAACTAATAATTATAGCGTCATGCACTTGCAACCGTTTTCCTTTGTTTATCGATTCTATTTCGTCAATTGCAACACTTTAAACGATACGATGGTTTTTAGACACACGATTGCATGTTTATTACCTACATTTATATCACAATCCGAAAATGTAATTATTTTTAGTGCAGTTAAATGTTTAACAATATGTCTAAAACTTACAAGCAATTTTTCAGTTTCATAAATTATTGTATGTACTAGTACTAAGAATGACGATATTAACGATAACAGCTCTTAAAGTTCTAAAAATTCTAAACATTAAATGTTATTGCTAGTTGGATTAGAGTAAGTTTAACCATATGATTTTATATTTTACAATTCATTCATAAAAATAACGTTATTTTTATCAATCAAAATACAGAGCCGAGGAAATATGTATAATATATTTTATAACTTATACATACAAAAATAAATAACTATTTAAAACCAAGTAATTCTTAAATACTATAAAACAACAAAAAAGATCTTAAAATAACATTTAAAACGATTATTTGAAAAAATGTTTATATGTTTTTACAAAATTATATGTGCAATATATGATTAACAAATTTTTAAATTTTACGAAACAATATAATAAGTCATAACACATCAGAATAAGAATTTATTTAATTATTTCTATATTAAAACTATTTTTTTATTTATTGGTATATTAATTTATGAGTATTGACCATTTAATCGTTATTAATATTAATTTAATTTATATTATTTTATAAATTACAATGTATTAATTAATTAAATTTACATATATCATGTTTCATTAAATAGTCTATCGTTTTAAAAAATGCATTGTATTATAAATACTTACATACTATATTTACATATAAAAATTTTCCATAAAACAAATGTTAAATCTAATATGAGAATAAATTAAAAATTGATAAGCGACTAATATTCGTAATTAAAAACAAATTTACATTTCATCTCACTATATGCTGTGTCACACTATCATTGTAATAAGATATATATATATAACATTACATTTTAAGGTATTCAAATTTTAAAGACAGTTAAACAATAATAATTATATAACGATTAATGAAATTGTAAATTCAAAATATTTTACGCCACACTAGGTATGACTGATGTAGATCCCCAAGCTCTCTACGATAATAAATTATATTTTTGACATGAATAATTATGCTAAATAGGAATAATCGGAAATCGAATTTTAAAATGATTAAAAAATAAAACAGTATAAATAGTATTTAAACTTAATACTGGATATAGTACGTAATAATAGGTTTGATAATAATGTGCTATTATCGTAAATGTGCTTTATTTTTAAAATCATTTTTCGAGGCATTATTATTATACGTAAATAATTATAACTATGTAATCGATTCGTGTGATATGACCGTAGAAATATTCAGTGATTGATCTAGTCAAATAAGAAATAAAAATAAAAAACAATTGAGCAAATAATAATTAACAATCGAAAAAAAAAAACAGTTGTTGTCAAAGTGCGGCCACGTCGGACACGTGTATATAGTGAACGACAGACACTACGTCATAGGCCTTCCAACACCCAATCTTCTTTGATCATGTCCGCACCCTTCTCGCCGATCATGATGACCGGCGCGTTCGGGTTGCCACTGATAATGGTGGGCATGATGGAGGCGTCCACTACCCGAAGGCCGCGGACCCCGTGCACCCTGAGGCGGTGGTCGACCACGGCATCGGGGTCGGTGCCCGGGCCCATCTTGCACGTGCCCGCCGGATGGTAAATAGTGAAGGTGAAGTGCCGGAGCGCGCATTCCCAGTACTCGTCGCTGAACAACTCAAACTTTTTGCAGCCCGGCATCGGCGTGAGCAGTGGCCTGGAGTTGTGTTTGCGGAATGCGGCCGTGTTGGACACGTTGAACGCGATCCGGATGCCCTCGACCAGCACCTGCACATCCTCGCGGTGCGCGAAATAGTTGGGCTCAATGATCGGGTACACTAGCGGGTTCCTGCTCTTCAGCCTCACCCAGCCGGTGCTCTTAGGCCGCAGCAGCAGCGGCAGCAGCGTCCACGTCTCAGCGTTCACGAGCGGCTTGTACACGGTGTTGTATACGGCGTCCCGCAGCCCGGTGATCTTGCGAATCTGATCGCCGTCCGAGTTGACGGAGCTGGGCGCGAAGTGGAACTGGATGTCCGGGAACTCACCGGACGGGTCCGCGTACTTGGTGTTGACAAACGCCAGCCCTTCGACGCCGCTGGACGTCAGCGGACCCCGTTCGTT
>NW_020273125.1:0-9159 GCF_003268045.1 Sipha flava
TAACTCCATTTTTAGTCTACTAAATTGAAAATCAAATATAATTTCAGGTGTCCAACTTTTAAATTGATTATCTTCAATTAAGTAGACATTAGAAAATCAAAAAATCTTATTAAATTATGTATTATTGTTTTATTTTTGATAAATTAACATATTATTATGTTCGATATTAATGATAATAATATATTGTATATAATTTGTCACTATTAATAACCGTTATTATGTATTGTTTTATTTATTGATTTATTTAGTTTTAACGTTATAACACTGTCGTATAATCTCGAAATAATAAACTAAGCTGTTATAACTCGATTTCTACTTGTATGGTTTTCTGAAATTACTAATGGCAACAATATACATAATGTATCGTTATATAGACTTAGGTGATATAAAATTAAAATGACAACACGGTTATTAATTAATGCTGACAAGTCGTAAGAGCATCACCTTATTATTATCCAAACAAACAGTACTGATATAAAAATAATTATAAATAATAAAAAGAAGAAGGTACCCCTATAAAATGATGAAATAATATCGTATAGTAATAATAATAATACAACTAATACCTGAAAATAGATGATTACAATCACAATATAAATAAATGATAGTAAAATAATAAAATAATATAAATGAGCGCCTCCGGTTACGGTGACTGTGGTCAATTGGACCTGTTCCAAGGCATATTCAACTACGATGTCAACTTCAAATCACGTGCGCATGGGTATAAAAGTAAGATGGCCTTAGTTTTTACTAGCATCAAACCGTAATACGAGACATACAAAGAAAACGGACGAACTCGTGAAACGTTAAACGCTAAATGGCCAAACGACCAAGCACCAATTTCGGTTCGCAAGCCACACGTAATACGCATTCAAAATCGACGTAAAATGGAAAACGTTACAGGGCGCAAAGCGAATGGACCTAAAAAAGCAGGCCAAACACAATGACACCAAACACGTGGACTTCTCGTGTCGTCTCTTCATGTTAATAAACACACTGGCTCACGTATCAGTGCACCCTCACCGTGTCGACTTCTATTATTATCAAGTATATAAACCTATTTCCGGACCAATATGTGCGGGGATAGAAATCGCTCGCAATGAGATAGAACAACCTAGAAATCTAAATTGTTCTCTCCTGAGCACCCCTGTATGTTATGTACAAGGTATATTTAACAATAAAAGTAATGGTATTATAGTGATGGTTAAAAAAAATATAACTAGTTTTATGTTGCCAAAATAATTCTGAGATCTAAAGTGTAAAATGTTATGTTTAATTAATAGATTTTTATTAAATACTTAGATTAAAGCATTATTGCATTAATAGTATCTACCTACGGTTAAACTATGAGGAGCATTTTATAGAGAACACCAAATTCAAATTCATATTGAGACTACAACAAGTGGACTGTTGAATGTACGTGGAAATGTGTTTTACAACATATTTTCCAGTATTAATATTCATGCACAGATTTTTAAGTATATGATAAATGTAATTAAAATATTAGTAGACTTCGAAATAATTTGTTTTTATTTTTAATTAAATTATCTAGTTATAAAAATTTAATTTTAGTAATGATAATTATTGTAAAAATATATATGCTGTAAATAATTAGAATTAATATTTCATAAATAGCTAAAAGTATTATTAAAAATTAATAAGTAACTACCAATTTTATATTACCTCATTGTCATATGACAAAATATTGATGTACACATATTAAACAACACTAATCGGTTATTGAAATTAATAAACTAAAAGTTTAAAAGAAAAAAAAACCAAAAGAAAGTATAATTTACCAAAAATATAGTAGTGTAAAAAAAAAAATAGTATAATTATTAATTTAGTATAGTTAAATATTTTATTTATATTTTTAATTTTAATTATTTTAATTTGTTTGTGTTACCTATAATAATATAATTTTAGTATAATTATAATTATATACAATAATTATTTATTGGAGTATATAAAATATATAATTTAATGGTGAAAATCATTATATTTTTAAATATTGCATTTTATAGATCCATTATTAGATGTAATTTTACTAACTGTAATTAAAAAAAATATATGTCGGTAATATTTTGATAAACGTGAAATTAATTCAAACATTCTTATCATGGAATATTTTTTTAATAACTATTAAATAGTAACAATTGGATGTAATTTTGATGATAAATAAATAATAACTATGTTAGTGCTTCATGTTCAATATCGAAAAGCATAACCAAAAAATTTATTTTTGAATATTTAGATTTTATTTTATTGATTGTCTTGGTATTAAATTACCTACGTTTTATTTTTATAATTTTTAAATAATATATTAAATGAATTAAAAAAATGAAATCATGAAAAGATTAATATTTTTATTTAAGTTATATTTTATTATTTTTAAATAGTTAAAATACTTTTTAAAAATAGAAAAGTTTAATTTTTTTAATAAATAATTCTTTATAAATAAATCTAAAAATAAACTATTGTACTCACTTCTATTTGGTGCACTCATTAAATTTAAACGTATTACAGGAACAAGTCTTAGATTAAATAGATAATTAACACGTCACGATCTAATTCTTAAAGACATTTTCCCTGGAGTAGACTAAAAATCAAAGCTATACAATTTTGTTTAGGTTTTGAGACTTGGTCGCATACTAACGTGTGAATGTTTGGCGTGGAGTTTGGTATGCCTAATGACATTGAATTATCTTCCACCACAATATTTAGTTCTTTCAATTATGAAAACATTTTAGTAATCGAATTATGACACGTAAATAACTGCAGACAATGTAATTTTGGCTCATAAATTATTTATTGAAAATAAAAATGTACGTAAAAGTAAATACAATGCGATGAAAAGGGATGTGATTCAAATATTATTATTATTATAAAGACGGATTCGATAAAAACGTACATTTACAGTACATTTTTTTTTTTGATTAATTACAGCATCACCTACATGGTTATTAGTTGATGATTTCGATATTCTTTCTATTTTTAATTATATACAATTGTTCTCCACAGGTCTTAAAGTTATAATTAAAATAATGTGTTTTAATTGTGCATCCTTTAGGAAGCTGATGAGTTTTTGTATAGCTTCTGAAGTTAGTGTGAGGCTTTCATAAAGATTTCCTGAAAGTTTTAGCTTTTGTTGTACATTAGCGTGTTGTAGGCAGTTGATCAAAATATGCTTAAGTGTGATGTTGGATAAGGCAAGATGTGTAAGATAGGCATTTAAGGTAGGTTGGACTTCTTTTGCTATTAAGTGTACATGTGAGATATGTACGTGTAATGAGTATATAGGCCATACGTAATCGGTTTATTATCACTTATTAGATTAGAGTAAATTGGAGCTTTAAGATTCTTAGATTATTTATGAGTATTTGAATTTGAATTTGGTCTAATAATATTAAACATATTATATTTTTCGTGTACGATTGTTAGATTTAAAAAAGGAATATATTCACATGTTTAAGGATTTATGTGTTGGTAGATAATTAATATTGACTGCTAATACAGTAATTTCCAAAATGCATTCGGCGGAACTTAAGGTTTCCGTAAGACAATCTCAAGGATTCCGCAAGATACATGTGAGTATTGCGAATAGAATTTGTAGTAAACAATAATCATGAGCTATCTTTAAAAATTTTTTTGAAGTATTGGTATTTCAATTAATTATTAGATAATTAGGGTTAAGTTGGAGTTAGAGACATTGGGGTTCCACGAAAAACAAACTATTTCTTAAGGGTTCCGTGTGGTCGTTAAAGTTTGGCTACCATTGAGCTGATAAACATTTTTTCATTATCTTAAAAAATAGCAAATTTAAAATTGTTTTTAATAATTTAATAAATCCATTTACGGGTTAATAAATATTTCATTATCATGGCAAATGACTTATCTTTCCCCCCTGTAGATTACCTCAAATAAAACTTTTTTTCATTTTAAAAATAACAGTAAAATTAATTTTTTAAATGTGAACTAAAAATGCTATTCAGTTATTGGTCAATACTGGTTAGAGTACAGCGTTGTAATGAACAATGAGAAAAAAATGTTCTATATTGGCTAATGTTTTGCACATTGTTCATGTTTTTTATAATGACATATTTATGAAGTCACACACTAAATATATATTGTACTTTATTTTGAAATTAATTTTAATTGGGATAAAATTTAAAAATGAATCTTTACCATTCTACCATATCTGTTTAAGTGGCAAAAAAAAAAACCAATTTAGTGAAATTTGTTTGAAGTAAAATAAAATAAAATTTTTTAATATACTTAAGATTAAATAATCATTAAATTCGGAAAAGAGTAGAATATAAAAGAGGTAGTGGGTAGTAGGTATGCTTTGTTATGAATTCAAAGTTTGATATAGTGTAGAATAAAATATATTTAATTTCTTTTAACATAATATCCGATGTATATGCTAAATCTATATACATAAATAATATTACAGTATTTGTTTAAGAATAATAAATATCTAAAAAAACCTCAGACACATTATAATACATTTTGTCAAATAAGTTTTACTGTTTATTCTTATACAAAAAGTAATTTTGGGTATAATGGCTGAATTCAAAGTTTAAAAGATTTGATTACGTATACCTACCAATGTTTTCAGTTATATGTATAAATTTAAAAATTTATTATTTTACAATACAATATCAATTGCTACAAAGATATTCAATAAATATTTTATTTCCGACCTTCGCTCAGAACAATCATTGGGATTGTGGATGAAACCATTATATTACAGGTTTTTTATAATTAACTTTTTATTTTGAATAGTATATGGTATAAAGAGAGATTCAATTATTTTTAATTATTAAACATTCATTTTATTGTTCTTTCGTCCCCGGTTATATAGGCTTACTGGACATTCGGCTTTTAATCCGGGGCTGATGACAATAGAGTATTTTTCGACCATTGTTTATCTAGTCGCAATTAAATACTCCATGGGGCCGTGATTTTTTTAAATATCCTGTAAGAATTATTGTAATTCATGTGATACTTCCGGTGTACGACCAAGAGAATTAATTTTTAAAATAAACAGCAAGGTAGTAAGGTTTGGTGACATTGAGAACTTGAGACGAGTTTACTCATTTGCTTTTCAGTGATTTTAATTTACTTTGATCGAATTATATTGTGTGGCTAAAACATAATCGGGTATAGTGAATTGGTGCCAATCTTATTAAAAAAATAGTAAGTTAATATAAAGTTGTGCAAGTATTTTCGTTAAAAATGTATTTTAAATGTTAAAATATTCCAAAAATATAATTGAAACATCAGTAACATGAGTTGTCAAATTGTGTTTCGGTTATGTGTAGTTTACAAATATAAATATATAACATTATTTAAAATTATGCTTCTGGTTTCAGCAAAAATACAAAACAAATTTCGATAAAAGTATAATTGTTTTTCGTATAACGAAGATGTGATGTATGATACAATTTGATCTCAATATCAAAAAAATTATTCATCCATTTTCATATGGCATTGATTTTATGCTTTTAATGTTCAAATAGCAAATATCAACATTGTAATGATATGTATCTTAATTTAAATATTTAAACAATACTAAAATACTGGTTTGTACAGAGAAGAGCTCACGTTAGTAAGTTTACCTAATTTTAAAAATATTTTGATTTAATACTCCATGAAAGGTTGCACAACGATGATGAAAATCGAAGGACATTGAAGTCATACATTTAATATGTATTTATTATAGTATGTATTAATACATTAAATATTAAGAGCACTTTATACAATTTGAGGTAAATTTTAGGATCTAATTACACAGTTGTAATTACGTTTTGAAATTAATTAAAACATAATGAATCATAATAAAAATGTATGATAAAAACAATTTGATAATGAATAAATTTATTATTATATACTACAAGTAAAATATAATATATCCAGTATTAAATAATATATAATGAGCATAAAATTAGTATTAAATACCTGTCGAACACTAATTCTGTCTTAATTAATTTATAATATAAAAAAATATAATTTTTTAATATTTTTTAATAAATTGTTTTTTTTATTCTTTTTAAATATTTAAAAAAAATAAAAATTGTATATGTATGTATTTATTTGTACTTCCTCAATTATTTAATTTGTTTTAAATGTAATCTAATTTAATTTTTAATCAATAGAATAATAACAAAACCATCAAGAGCATGGGAAATTAATTTATTAAACATAATTTTTATTATAAATAAAATGAGAACTTTTCAAATCATAAAATGATAAAGAATAGTATACAATAATATATTTTTGGATAAGTATAATTAGGTATACATAATATATACAATATAGCACAATAAGCATATATAATATTATTAAGTTACAACATGATTTTTTTTTTTTTTTTTAATTAAGAAATCACCTCTTGGTGACATTTGACAATGTAGTAATTTAATTTTTTTTTTAAACTGTTTGAACGTGTTCAAAATTATAATACTTTTTTTTTATATCATATATTTTTGTATTTTGAACTAATTTCGGTTATTATGGGCAACCGCTTAATGTTGATAGAGGTAGTTTTATCGTGCCTGCATTAAGCGGAATTCACTGTAATTTAATGTAAACAAGAATGTAAATTTTTACTAGAATTAATGAATAAAATGAATTATGTTTTAAATTTAATTATACTTATCATTGATGATAAATAAGATATATCAGTTAATTAGTGTTAGGGGGTGTGGGGGGGCTTCATGGGCGAAAGTATTTTGCACCAAGTGAGCTACATCTCTGCGAGCGTGTCTGATTGAATTTGTAACATTTTTTCACAAAAAATATAAACCAAACGGTTATGATTTTTATCTTATAATATATGATAATATATTGTATGATTTTCATCATATAATATATGATAATATATTAAAATAAATAAATTATTCTATTAAGTAGTAAATTTGTTATTATTTTATTAATAAAGACTTGGGTCCAAATTATTAGTCATTGGATTTTCCACTCAAACTAGTAATGATCATTATGAAAATAAATTTAGCTGAAAAATGTTTGAAATAGTAATTAAGTAAAAATAAGTAATAAGTTATTACTTATAATTATAGTTTTAAATCACGCGTTTGGGAATATGATATAAAATTTTACCAATAAATGTTTTCGTTTGATTTATGCATTTTGTTCGCCCTCTAAGTCTTGGACAATTAATACAAATGTATCAAAATCCATGACAGCATTTATTGTATTATTTTGTATGAATTATACTCGTGATCAGTAGCATAATTTGTTTGACGAATAAATCGAACACTTAAGGAAAATTATTGCTAATTTTAGTAGTATATTAACTTAACACATGTGTTTAGTCACGTAGCAGGAAATTGATCAAAATAAATACAAATAAATAATATATGCAATAAAAAAAATCATTAGCTTTAATATTTATTTTTAACACAACTTCAAATTAATCTAAAAAAACCTAGAGGGAAATCTAAAATATGTAATATATAATCAAACAATTAGTTTTCTCCAAGCTTTAGAATTGTCAAGTAATTTAATAAAAATGGAATATTTTGAAAAAGACTTTGATATACATACTTAGGCAGCAAATTTGGACACCTTAGTATATTAAAGTATAATTTCAACATAAACCCTAAATTCTTTAAACCGAACAACCTAAGTAAGTTATAATTATTAAATTATATTATTATTATAGTTAATTATTATATAATTCGAGTAGATATAATTGTTGCGTGCCGGTCGATGTATACTGGCTAATGAAACGAGAGTAAGCACAATATATTGTACAGCTTCTCAATCAATGTAGATTACGATATGTGGTGAAATAAAATAAACTTTCAACTTTAAAATAATAACTGTATTAGAAAAAATTCTAAGTCCAATTTATTTATTTAGTACGTAAACCGGCATAAAGGTGCTTACTATAATTGGACTAAAACACATTTGAAAATGGATCTGTTTGGGACCCCATTATATACCTTGATCATATCAGTGTTGGGACTTATTAGATAGATTTTTTGTCATCTTTTATCTTATATAGATAAATAATGCTAAATTATCTAATTAATTTTCTAAGATAAAATTGTTACTTATCTAGATAGTTGTCTGTATTTTTGCCAAGATTAGAGTTATTTTTATTCTTGTACGGAGACGAATCCTACAAATCAGAGATCATCAAAATCAGTCCAGCCATTCTTGAATTATAAATTCTGTAAATAACCTGACTTTCTTTTATACATATAGATTTTGTATTCATAATCATAATTCGTGTATTATTAATAAGTAATTATTATTTCTTGGTATGTCATTTTATTTGTATTTTCATGCCGGGAAAATATTTTTGGTATTTTTAAACTTAATTTCTTATTTTTCCATGGAATTTCCAAATATAGTAGGTATTTTATTTGATTTTAGTATACACACGTAACTCATACGCTGAATAGTTGTTACTTCACTCTTGGAACCCGTAAAGTCGCAACTACTTATAAAATAATGAAAATCATCAAATTAATACTATATGAAAAACAATATTATTAACTTAAAATATTTTTTTAATTATTCTGTATTCATTCTGATACGTACAGAGAAATTTTCATTTTTTTTTTTTTTGTGTAACATTTTAATGATTAACTGTCATTAAATATTGTACATTATTTATGGTACACTACATTACTACAATAAACATTAAACACCTAGGTACCTATTGATAATAATGATTATAATCAGGGACGTATTTAAGGGGTGGGCTCATGATGCCCGTGCCCTCCCCCATTCACCGTATTTTATACTTTATTATTGTAGTCCCTCTTATTTTATACGCACGGGCACACGGTGAAATACTGAAATATCAATATATCATGATAAAATGATACCATTGATTAAATGGATTACCATTGTATACACCTTGAATACACCTTAATATACACCCTGAAATAATTATAAAGCCTGAAGAAGTAGTTGATGCATATGCTAATAAACACCCCAGACGTCTTCAGTTATTATAATTACAAAAATTATATTTAAAAATATGTTTTATTATAAATTTGTGTACCTAATAAAAGTTTATGTTTCTATCAAACACTTGTATTTTTATTATTTGGTTATGATTAACGACAGTTTTTTGAGATGGAAAAGTTATAACTATGTATACTTTGAATTTTTTTGTTTGTG
>NW_020273125.1:9259-39407 GCF_003268045.1 Sipha flava
AAAAAATAACATTTTTTGAAAATATCTTTTTGTTTATCTAGATAAAAATGAAATTATCTTTTATCTTTATCTAGATATTTTAATTTTTTTATCTATTATCTTTATCTAAATGAATTTGGACATATTATCTTTCATCTTTATCTAGATAAATTTTGCATTATCTATTCCCAACACTGGATCTCATGTGAACTTCTTATCGTTCTTTGTTTTATGACTATCCAACACAGGATGTGGTCAGTGATAATTAATTCCCAAATATGAAGTATACCTGTTAATCCATGATGCGGTTTTTATCTAAACATTATTGTGTGCCATTTATTTAATATATCTTATATGTGGCTTAAATTTTATAAATTGTATTGTTTTACGGATTTCTTAGTCTACTCATGTGTTTATATTTATTATATTCAAATTCATTGTCTATGACATTCCTTTGTGTATGTATTGTTTTTAAGATTACCTCCTGACTATAATGTCCTTCGGTATAATATGATTGCGCGCATTTTACCATTTTCATAATACGATTGTGCTTGTTTTAACTGAATAATATAACGTACATTTTGGGTAAGATATATGCATGGTTGCGCATAAAACTTACTGTGATTTTGCCAGATTAGGCATCATCGCAGTTAAACATTTTTAAATACCTATAGTTAAATGTTGTCTTCTATTGGATGTTCGTGATTGCCATTTGTTGATAAAATTGTATACCTAATTCTATTTCGTTAGTATAGTAGCCGAACACATTTTCTGGTAATTCACCACTATTCAAATTATCTTTTCTTTTATTAATTAAGCGATATTTAAAATCTTTTACCACGAGTAAAGTTAGGTTAAAATAATACGTACTTCGTTTACTGATTTCATGATGATAACTGATATTATTACTGCAGATATTAGTATAACTTAACTGGATACGTGTGAGTGCGTATATTTATAAGCGAGAAATTCAAAATTACATAAAAATAAAAGATTAAAGATAAAAGATGAGATGAATACGACTTTTAACTATCTTAAAATTTATGTTATCATGTTACCTATTAAATTCGGCAACATTGTACAATTGTTTTATCATATTTAATACGGGCAATCGTATACTAAAAGGGTACGCACGCAATGGTAACGCGCACAATAGTATTCCAACCCGTACAATTGCGTAATCACATTCAACACGTGCAATTGTAAACTAAAAGGGTACTAGCGTAATAGTATTCTACCCGTACAATTGTGTAATCATATTCAACACGTGTAATCGTAAACTAAAAGGGTATGCGCGCAATATTATTCTACCCGAACTATTGTGTAATCATATTTAACACGCGCAATCTAAACTATAAGGATACGTGCGTAATAGTAATGCTTGCAATAGTATTCTACTCATGTCCTCACATGTGCAGAGGCGGCTTGATCATGAATTTTATGGTTCACTTAACTACCAAAAAGTTCGAGGTGAGTGTCATGAAAGTGGGTACTTGTTCTTGGCAATCGGTAGCGGTAGATAATATAAAATTTGTAATTTAATAGAAATTGGGGCGTCCCCGGAAATTTTTCTAGGGAGTGGGGGGGGAGGGCAAAATCAATTTAAAAAATAAATGAATGTTTTTTTTATACATTTTATACTTACATTTTATTTATAGATTATTGTTTTTCATCAAATATAAGATTAGATACAATAAGATAAGTAATCCTATTAAAGATAGTTTCTTCTATATATAATATATATGTTATATTAAAGTAATGTGTGTTTATTAAATTTATGTGTTACAGATAATGCTTTGGAAAACAAATTTAAAATTCTAGAGGGGAGTAAGTACCCCTTCTTGTCCCCCCTGGGGACGCCCATAATATATACACATCTATATATATATTTAAATAAAAAGTAAACCGAGGATAAAAAAAAATCTACTGTACTCATTATTAGAACACAGCTCAACCCTATGGATGAAGTGCTCTCTATTTCTATGTACATTCTATACACAGTAATAATGAGACCATAATATGGTAATATATGGTATGTATGCTCAGTATGGACAGCTGTCTCACAAAGATTATTGTAAAATCAAAAATAATCGTACAATATACATTTAATGTGATAAAAATTATATGTTTATTAATACCGACATAAAACACTAAAAACATAGGTGTAGACTTAAACACCGCGAAGCACTATTGATTTAGCCGCGTCAAGAAATATGTCATTATGCTTTCTTTTGATTAATCTTATTACCTTATAATTTATTTTATACATTATATGAATGTATAAATTTAGATCATTATTAATTATAGTTGGATCTAACAATTTTTTTTTTTTTTTATATTCAAAATAACTCTTTGCAGCAATGGCCATTGGGGTTTACACATGGTTTTTAAATTACATTAGGTACTGAAATACATTATAAGTTTACAGACCAATTTAATTAATAATACATTGTTTTATTTAAATGTTATTTAATAATTTTGAGGATATGATAGATATGACATTTGTTAAGTGATGTGGAAATATGTTTAGGGAGATTGTTTTTTTTTTCCTGTGGAGCTCGTAGTTTAGGCATTCGGTTAATATGTTTTTGATATTTAGGATTCCACATTTTTGGTATATTAGAGGTTTCTCTTTGTTCATTTGGTAGGTGTGGGTGATTTTTGTATGGCCAATTCGTAGTCTATTAATTGCTACCTCTTTGATAATTTGTGGTATACCCTAACAACAATTAAATTGAACAAATAACATTAGAGCAATTTATTATTAGAAATATCTATTATACAGTTCTAATGGAATCAAAGTTAAGCTATAAAAATACAATAAATATGTACATCCAACAATTAGAACACTAAGGTTTAAAATAACTATGATTATTATACCTAAACAAATATTATTCATAATAATTATTACTTTATTACTTCGATTATAAATACATTATAATTTATAATTAAATTATTATTGTTGAAAAATAAGTAGAGATAATAAACAAGAAAAGAAATTAGTTGGAGATTTATTAATTGTTATAACTGTTATGAATGATAATTTATAATATATCTATATTTAGTAAATAGCAATATAGCTAGCAATATTTTTTTTAAATAAAAAAAATAATGTTTTACTTAAGAATTTTAATTATTATGTGTACAGAAAATTGTTTTTTTCATTTCAAAACAATAACTAGTAATAATGTGTTTGGAAATGCTGTTATGTCACGATCACGTGTTTATGAGTGGCATAAACGATTTCTTGAAGGTCGTAATGAAGTTGAATACGAAAAATGTGTTGGCCGTCCATGCTCATCAAAAACTGACGATCACATTTCAATAATCAATGATAGCATATGAAAAAATTGGCGACCATCATGTTCGTTTAACATTGACAAGGGAACCGTTAGACAAATTTTACATTGAACATAATAAGAATCTGTGCAAAATGGTTACTAAAAATATTTTTCAGCAACAAAAATGCGGTAGGCGACAAAATTGCACAGATATTATTGAACGAATAAGAAGTGAGTCAGACTTGTTGAAAAGGCTGATAACATGCTATAAGATTAGGATTTTCCTATACGAGTATGATCCCATGATTAAGAGGCAATCCATGAAGCACCGCTAAAAATGTAAAAAGCTTGAATGATCAAGTCAAAATTAAATGTTTCATATTGATGGTATTTTTCTATGTTAGAGGGGTGATTATGATTGAATGAGTACCACAAGGGTAAACTATAAATCAATATTATTATTTGTAAAATACTGACAACTCTCATAGAACGAGTAAGAAGGATGCGACCCAAACTTTGGAAAAACGGATCATAGATCTTACATCAGTGAATTTGAAATTGTAAAATTGTATAACATGTTTAGAGAGGCAGTACCACTTAATATAAAATTGTACATAACACTTCGGTTTTTAGCAAACAGTGATCCATTTTCATTTTTAATGTATTTATTTAGAATTTCTAAACAGTTTATATGGACAATATTGCTTGTGGTTCTAAAAGATATAGTGAAGATATCAGGTAAGCAGATGAATATTATGATAATAAATCAAAAACGATTAAATACAATTTTTACTAAATTATATTTTTTTATACCGTTGAAAATTTTTCAGTAACTAACAATTCTTTGTAAAATACAAATGCACATTTTTTAATTTTACTTTAACAGCGGAAAAATCAATGTTATATTCATTATCCATACGCTCCAACGTACATATCACCTATTTAAATTTTGTTGCAATAATTCGTTTGGTTTGCATCCCATAAAAGTTTTGCCGCGTTATGTGCTTTAATGAATGCCAACGTTTGATTTTTATCCGTTATTATGTATTAGAAACACAAACAATATAAACGTTAAGACTTACAATAAAAA
Source organism: Sipha flava (assembly GCF_003268045.1). Lineage (NCBI taxonomy): Eukaryota > Metazoa > Arthropoda > Insecta > Hemiptera > Aphididae > Sipha > Sipha flava. Next base: position 13,610 of record NW_020273125.1, read on the forward strand.
TAATAAAAACGTTCACAATTATTTTGACTAATAATAATTATGGAAATTCGCAAACGAATCGCATAAAATCCACCGGGCTCAGAAAAACGTATTACGTCAAATGTTTATGTTAGAACTTTTCTTCTTTCGATTCGGGAGACGAATGCGTTATTAAATATGCATCAATCACTATCTGTCACAAGCAAAAACGCATTAGCGTGAACATACCAAGGCAGCGGCACAGACGCACGACCTGTCACCCGGTGATGTCCGGATGTTTCGCAATGTTCCTTTCGCAACGTTTGTTTGTCGCGAATTTGCACACCATAAAAGCGGTGACGGATGGTCTGTAAGCATAGGAACGACTAAAGAAGCGCAAGGAAGGTCTTTAGCATTCCCGAGTTCAAATTTAACACCTTTTAGTTTTTTCCCAGGATAATCTGTAATAATTTCAGTGAAATATTACCAATAATTTTATATTCAGCAATTTCAGCACTTCCAATATTTGGGCTCTAGTTCCGGCCAAGCATATGTATAAATATTAAAATCAGCAGTAATAAACGATAAGTATATTTAAATGTAAATAACTCAAAGAAAAATTACTTTGAAACTTAATTTACATAAAAATTGATTTAAATTTATAAAAATGATATCCATCTCTGATGAGTATGTGTTAAATTTTTATGACAGAAAATAATAATAATAAATTATGCATTTATTAATGAAAAGAGTATAATCATATTTTGTAAAAATAATTGCTTATGAAATAATTTCAACAAATATTTTAAACCAAATATTTTGATTTTTACACTTGTATTGAGCTAATGTTACATTCATATATCATTTTTAAACCTTCTTATTCATAATCACTGATTTTATCAATTATAAATGGACACGAAAAATTTTTGTAGGATATTTTTCAATTTTTTTCTCAAAACTTTAAGAATTAAATAAATTTTAAATTTAATGATTTACTGTATATGTATCTGATATAGTTTTAATATTTTCAAGTGTTCACGAAAAATAATATCATTATAGTGAAAAATAAATAAAACAATGTTTGACATTATGTTGAAAATCATTGTTATTCACTCTCAGACATTTTCAATTTCATCTCACAATAATATATTTAATTGTGAAGTTAATATTTATAATCTGTTGATGTTTTATTTTACTAAGTAAACAAAATCGTAAAAAGTAAACATGAATTGATTGTTTTTGTTTATTGAAGTACTGCAGAATATATATCACATTCTGTAATAAAGTTTTCGGGACCTCTTTCTTAATAAATATACATTTAATGTACTAATGTTAGTAAATGCAAAGTGGTTATTTTAATATAGAAGTAATAAACAATTACATTATTTTTCGATTATTAGCTTTATTATAGTTTTAATTTAATGTTCATCGATGATAAATCATAATATAACTTCAATTCTTAATAATATATACGTACGTAATACCGTTGTATTTCTAAAATATATAGAAATTGTTTGATAATATATTCTAGTCACTGATGTCCTAGCTATATTAAAAATCACTGTGTCCTAGATAAAATTGTTGGTAGCAGCCTACGCATATAAATGGATATTGTGTTATTATTTTAGGCATTCGAACAAGTGGTGAATTTGCAATTGGTCAGTTTATAATATTGTAATGGATAATCTAAAATGATATGAACGAATTACGGCAACCATCAAATAAAAGTTATGTAATCTTATTACAGAGTCTATACATACTTTTATATTGTTTCAACACACATCACAATACTTATAAATCATTAATAGCTTGTTACAGTAAATGATTTTGTAAACAATATTTATAATTACATGGTAAGATCAACAATTGTCTTTAAGAGGACGTCACAATAAAATAAAACGTTTACAACGACCAAGAGAACGCGCTGTTAGATGTTTTCATGTGGTGTAAGCACGCCGGCGCGTACGTCGACACGCCCACATTCGTGGTCGTCGACTGCGAGCCGGTCTGACAAGTGCTAGTTCGGAAGCAGAAGTTGCCATTCTATGGAATTTCATTGTGTAGATACTAATTATCATAACTCGTTATTATAGCATTAAATATTAGTTTATATTAATATAGTTTATAAGTGGTACTAATGAAATGAAATACTTCTTTACTGTCTCATAATATAAGTAAAATATACCCAATGCATTTTATAAGGAATTTTCACTGGGCGACAAAAAAATGTTTTTCTCAAAATAGTCAATGTAATACCATAGTACAATTAAAGTATTACACGTTTGTTTCGCATTATTTCTCACAATATTTCAAAATATTGTCGACAGAGTTTAATCACTGGGCGACATTTATGTCACCTAGTTAACTAGTTAAAAAATGCACTGAAGATACCTGCATGGGCCAGGCTCTTAAAATTTAAACCCAGGCCGAGCTGGACTTTTTTTAAATGAGACACGGGCCCCGGGCCGGTTTTTTTAGAATGTAAAAACTTATACAAAAATTTAATTTTAGTGATAAAACAGTAATTTGGGCCGAGTCCGATATCAAAAAATATCCTTAAGGCCTGTTTCACAGCCGAAAGTTTATATGGGGCGTTTTGCAACTTACATTGTTTAAAATCGCATTTCCGATTGGAGAAACTAATACGTGCCCTCGTCAGTCCGGCGCGTATGAAATTAAATAATGTAATCCGAAGACGTTGGGAACGATACGCACAGCTAGCTAACCTAACTTAACCCAGCCTAACATTTTTGGCCCGTGCAGACGTCTAATAAGTGCGTCGTTAAATAATCTGTGAATAATCACATCGGTTGTCCGATCAAGATAAGGTTATATATGTAGTTTTTGTCATCCGACCTAGATAAGATTATATTTACGATGATTCGAAAAATTAAAGTTCATTAAATCAATTCCACTTAAAATTAACAATATTATAAAAACTTGAAAATTTAAGTTTAAAAATTAACAAAATTAACAAGATTCTCAAAAATTTATAAATATGGAATTTTATGTGAAAATATGCAAAAAAAAAAATGGTTCTATTTAATCGACAATAAGCCAAATTGTGGACATACTAACAACCAATCAATTTGGCAATTATATAAATGGATTTAAATTCTACCCTTATATAGGGCTATTATTACAATATAGTATTTATAACAATGATTTTACTCACCAATATATAGATTAAAATAGATCTAAATTAATACCTAAATTAAATAAGTTGGCTACGTTCACTTCAACTTCAAGTTAACCAAGTTCAACTGTAGTATAGGGATTCAACGGTTTCCACTTTACATATTTGGTATCTCATTAAGACTCTTTGTGACATTACCGTCTCTATCTTCTAAATTTATTTTTGATTTTTATCAAGGTAACAGTGACTATATTAAATATATTTATATTATATTTTTACATATGAGTTTGGAATATTTTACTCCATGTATCTCTATACTTATTTTGAAACCTTTACAATTGCATTAGCTTCGATGTTAGTTGCACCTTGCTTCCATTTCAAAAAACAAAAATGATTCGGAATTTCTATTTTCCTGTTAGTAGCTCTTTTGCAAACCATACAATACCTGTTCTGAATCCCAACAAACAACACTTTTTTGGTTTTATAACTTATAATACTATCATATATTAAATCATGAACTATGCTAGTAACGAATCTTAGCAACATTATTTTTCATTTATTGAGATTTTAACAATAAATTATTTTATCTCGTCACTTAAGAATAATACTCATTACACTGAACAATTTTTTTGTACTTAGTTTGGTGACTTCATTTAGACCAGGGGTCGGCAACTGGTGGACTGTGAAAGTCGAAACTCTGGACTCCGTCAATACATTGTACTTGATTATGTTAATTACTGTAATAGTAAATAGTATATTAATATTATATTATTGTAATATTATTGGAAAATGTATATTTCATTTAATTTAATTTATCAAAGTCAGATAATAGTTATATCATATTGATTGCAAATATTTTATCGGGCAGGTTATTATCGGTTTTATTACGATTTTATTGGCCGAAGACCAAGTTGCTAAAATACCAAATATGGGCGTCGTTCATAATCCCACACTTTTATATCTTAATTCCACATATTTTTGCCTAATTAAACCGTTCAATACCACACAAATTTATATATATATATATATATATATATATATATATATATATTAGGGTGGTCATTATTTTTCAACTTATGAAATTTTTACCTAGGACCCCCCATTTTGTTTGGTACCATAAGACAATAATTTGGGTTGAATTTAGTTTTCTTATCTAAACTCTTTCCCGTGCCTCAAGAGGGTTGAAAAATAACCAAAGAGGGTAGTTTGATAGTTTTATATAATATATAAAACTATATATATTATATATATCAATTACGTATACATTTATTTAAAATAATATGAGTGCACCTCGAGACCGAGAGGGATGACTCGCTCGCCTCGGATAGTTAAAAACGAAAATATTCCCCGATTTGCTATGCAACATTACCCCAAGTAGGTCCCAGGATAAAAAAAGATTTTGTGTGGGACTCATACGAAACCGGTAACGTGAACAGTACATGCAAAGTGTGCAGAAAGAAAGTAACTGTTAACCAAATGTTTGCGGTTTTAAACTATTGACCTTTCAAATTTTCCTTTTTAACGATAGAATAAATATGTGTGGTATTGAACGATGTAAAATGTGCGGTTATGGACGGTAAGTGTGCGGTTTTGATGACCACCGCAAATATGGTATACCGACATCGCACCGCGGCGTTAACCCGTTACTGGTCATGTAATTTTCTTTTTTATATTTGGTCATGCAGGGTTAGGTTAAATGCGGAGTAAAATAATAAAAATACGAAATAAAAAAAATAACAATATGAAATTACGTAATATTATTTCCACGATCACACGATATTAAATAAAGTATTTTTGGAGGTTTTAATATTAACCTATTACGTGTGGCCGCGTGGGCTAAAAATACATATCGATATTGCTTGAAATTCCCGTATTAGTATCCGAAAAATGCGTATCTAATGGACTGAACCGATGTTATCTATTTTCTAAGATTTCGTGATTCAGTATTTCTATAATAGTTGTAACTGATAATTTGTATTAAGCCGGGTTTACACGTAACAATAAATTCCAGCAATTTATCGTAACGATCGAATTGTTTCGATTTATCGTTATGTATAAATATGACATTGTAGCGATTTATTGGAATTGGAATTGGATCGGATGATTGAAGCCGAGCGGCATCAATTTCTGCAAATCGTAACGACTTGTTTGCTTTTTTCGCTAAATAAACTAGATATAACGACCACAACAGTACTTCCTCCATGGCGAAAGCTAATGGCCAACTGAGTTGTGATGAACCGTGGTCGACAAAGAATATTGGACAAGAAATCGTAGCGTGTAAACAATATTCACTATTTCGATAAATTGGTACAATAAAAACGACGATAAATTGTCAATTACATTGTAACGATTTATTGTTACGTGTAAACCCGGCTTTAATTAACCGTCGACCATTCGATATCGAAGCACTTTGCAGTGATTATAATTTATAATAGCATAGTTTTGTGTATTCTTAACATTTAAAATGGATAAGTGGTTAATAAAAAAATCGATTAAAACCACAGAACAGTCTACTGACGCGAATAACAGTTCTAACTCTTTGAATGTTGAATCGAAAAGTGAAATTTCTCAAAAAAAAAGGGTATTTCAAGAAAAATGGTTACAATTATATCTGTGGTTATGATCGCGTGAAAGAAAAATCATTTTATTCAATACGTTCAAGTGCTGTTGAAAATAAAGTTGATCTTCCTGCATCTTCTGTGCTTGATCAAAATTCTAAAAACACATTTGTAGTTGAAGGATTTCCTGTGTGAAATAAAGCTTTGGAACGATTCAAATGCTATGAAGGTAAATATTTAAATAACATTATTTAGCTATTCCAGAGTAGAAATCGATTTTTATCAATTTTTGTCTTAATTTATCTTAGTAGTCAGTTATTTCTTTCGTTTACACTTTTCTGCCTCCCAAAAATATTTTAAATACACAATTGTTATAGACAACCGTAGATATGATATTTTAAATTATTATATAAATAAATATTAAGATAAAATTAGCCCAATTTGGGTTAATTGCAGAGTTGGGTCCCCAACTGCAGTATACTGCACAAATTCATAATATAAAATATTTATCGCATTATAACGATTCGAATGTATGTATTTTTAGGTAGTAATTTCCATCGAGCTTCAGTTTTATCTACGGCAACACAAAAAAAATGATTTAACATATGTGCATCTATGAGTATTTCTAAAACTAAAGAAATTAATGACGCCCGGTCCGCTCTTTTAAAAATTATTTCATCTTTTCTTTATTTGACGAGGCAAGGTTTAGCAGTGCGTGGTCATGGTGACATAAACTCAAATATTCAACAATTACTCATTTTACGTTCTGATGATGTTCCAGAATTAAAAAGTTAGTTGTTAAGAACTAAATATAAATGGTTATCTCATGATATTCAAAATGAAATACTATCTCTTTTATCCCACGAAGTTCAATTAAATATTGTTTCTGAAATAAAAAATGCATTCTGTTATTCGATAAATAACATTAGATGAAACAAGAGAAATATAGAAATACAAATATAGAACAAGTTTCTGTGTGTATTCGCATAGTAGACAAACATTTAAATATAGCAGAACATTTTTTAGAATTTTTCGTAACTCCTTTTACTGACGCTGAAACATTATTGAATTTGGTAATGAACACTTTAAATAGATTTGACATAAATATATCTAAATGCCGCGGACAATGTTATGATGGAGCAGCTAATGTTAGTGGACATATTAGTGGTTTACAAAAACAAATAATCGATATCGAATCTAGAGCAACTTTTGTTTATTGTACAGCCCATACATTAAGTCTTGTAGTGCAAAATGCAATGCAGAATATTGATAAAATTCGAGACTTTTTATCTACTTTACGTTCATTGATAGCATTCGTAAAAGATTCACCAAAAAGACAGGCCATATTTAACTCTTTTCAAGCTGAACAAAGTACAAACGGTCTTTCAAATAATGTTTCATTGCGACCTTTTTGTCCCACAAGATGGTGTGTTAGAATTGTTTCATTAAAGACTATTAATTCAAATTATAATATACTTCACACATTCCTTAATCAACTAGCTACGGAAAAAAAATGAAATAGGTGCTAAGGCTAGTGGTTTTTCTAAACAACTTTATAAATTTTATTTTTATTTTTTTGATACATATGATGATATTTCTGGAAAATAGTGTTCAAGATACTCAAAAGAGCGAGTATAGAATACACTGAAAGGAGACTACTCTTTAAACTATACCAGAAGGAAACAGCTGTTATACGATTTGGTGAAACTGAGGAAGAAGCACGTATAAGAAAAGGAGTAATGCAGGGTTGTAATCTCTCACCTAGCATATTCAATGCATACATCCAAGAGGCAATTAACATAAGAGAGAAAATACAATTGGGTATAAAGATAAATGACAGGAAAATTGATATGCTACGGTTTGCAGATGATATAGCAGTCATAGCAAAAAATGAAGAAGAATTACAAAGGATGCTGAGATGTATGGAAGAAACTCTGCTCAATGAATTGAGCATGAAAATAAATGCGCAAAAGACCAAAGTTCTCGTATGCAGCAGGAACAATAATATTACGACAAGAATACACCTGCAAAATAACCAAGAAATTAAGCAAGTAGAAGAGTTCGCATATTTGGGAAGCATAATAAGTAAAGATGGTAGAAGTAAAAAAGAAATAGTTAAGCGAATATGCCAAGCTAAGTTAGCATTTAACAAAAAAAGAGGGCTATTTACTTCAAAAAGTACTAGCGTACGCACCAGAATAAATCTTCTGATGACAAACGTATGGAGTATAATGCTGTATGGCAGCGAAACGTGGACGATTGCCAAAGCAGAGCGGAGAAGGATAAAAGCTTTCGAGATGCGGTGTTTTAGAAGAATGCTTAAAATAAGTTGGACGGACATGGTATCAAACGAGGAAGTATTAGAAAGAATGTCCGCGAGAAGAACTTTATGGAGTAGTATCAAGAAAAGGAGAAATGAATGGATAGGACATGTATTAAGACATGGTGGATTGCTAGGATCAATCATAGAAGGCTGCGAGGAAGGAAAAAATGCTAGGGGAATACCACGAATGAAATATATGCAACAAATAATAGAGGACCAAGGGTGTACTTCTTATAAAGAGACAAAGAGGAAGGCAAGTAACAGGGAAGAGTGGAGAATTGCTACAAACCAATCTCAGGATTGAATACTAAAGAGAGATGATGATATTTATTTTCGAGAGGATAGAAATTTTGAATTCGGAACTTCAAAAAAAGTCATTGCATTTCCAAGATGCAATATTAAAAATACAAGCTATCATAATTTCTATAGAAGAAAAACGAAAATCTGGGTTTGACCAAATGTGGGAAAATATTAATAATAGATCAAAAGAGTTAGATTTAGGTGAAGTGAAGCTCCCTAAACTAAGAAAAATTCCAAAACGTTTAATTGAAGGGAAACAGGAACATTATTTTAAGTCAGCTAAAGACCATTATAGGGCACTATTTTTTGAAGTGATTGAAACCACACTATCTGCTCTGTATACTAGATATCAAAACAACGTTATTGAACATCTTGCAAATATTGAAAAATTTATTGTTAACTCCAAAAAAAATTAATACATCAATTATAACTGACTATTATGGCTGAGACTTTGATGAGACAAAGTTAGAGTTACATCGTAATATTATGTTGGATATCGCAAAGTCGAAAGGATTTAATATATTATCAGTATCAGATGTCATCGATTTTTTTAAAGAAGAATTTTATTTATAAGATTTGGTACCGGAATTGGTAAAATTAATTAAAATTATATTAACCGTACCAGTTTCTTCGTGTACAGCAGAACGTTCTTTTTCTGCTCTTCGGTATTTAAAAACATTCCTACGATCAACAATGGCTCAAACATAACTTAACGATATAGCGGTTTTACATGTACATAAGGAAGAACAAATAAACATTGACGATGTTGCCAAGAAGTTTATTAATAAGACTAAAGTAAGGCAAAATACATTTGCAATTTGTTGAAAATGTAGAAATATAAACCTACTATATAACTTTTTATTTTAACATTTTAAAATCTGTATACTATACTGTATACTATACTGTATGTTATTTTTATTTATTTAAAAATTAAATTAATTTTAACCTATATAAGTTAAAATGCACTTAAATTATTTACCAAAAGAATAAATAAATGTTTTGATGAAAATATTTTAGTTTTATTTTGCTTGCGAGTCTTCATTATTAATGAAATAAGGCGAAAACGTATTTATAATTTTTTCCAACTTTTACCTTCGGGCATATATTTTGGGGATAAGAAAAAAAATAACCTTATGGTACACACTCGCGATTACAGTCATTATTTTCGGAACACCTATAAACACGAAAAATATTATAATGAATAAAACCAAGGTCGCTATTTAATACACTATTATTAAGCCATGTTTCAGTTAAAACATAATTATCGAAATATAATTAAGGAACAAATAATCGAATATTATTTAATTTAGAATAGGGTGACCGTATTTATGAAAAAAAAAAAAACGGAACAAATATGTTCTCAAAAAAAAAAATACAACATTTTTTTAACTTCTATATTATATGCAATAAAAATAATTTTTAATTAGTTTGATATTTTAATTAAACATTGATTTGTATTCTATTTTTGCTGTGAGATTAAAAAAAAATTACTTAAAATATTCTTTATTTTTATTGAGTTGATGTCAAATGTTCATAATTTTCTTCATTACATTCTTTGATATTATATTTTTTTTATGAACTGATTGCATTTAATAGTTTTGGTTGTGTTAACAAAAAATCATAAAAATCATTACAAGAATATTTTTTAAAATTATTTTTAAGAATTATTATTTCTTTGACAGTTGGTAAGAGAAAACGATTTTTTTCGTCCGTCCATAAAATATTTGTGATTGAAAATATTCTTTCTATTACTGCATTAGTTAATCTGCAAAGGTACAGTGAACGTATATTTCTTTTTAGGCATTTTAAAAAAACAATACAAGTGATAACACTAACGATTCACAACAATTTAAATAAAAAGAACTAATATACAGTGGCTATAACATTAATAACACAAGATCATTGCAATGTACACACGTTATTGCACGACTATGTTCGATTTTTCGATTAATATACCTATTATACCTATTATACTGAATATCGTTGATTATAAATAGTACTGTATATTGATAAACTATTCGTATTTAATATCTAATTCTTTAGAAGTCTCGCACATGAGTTCATAATAAATATATATACTATATGACATGTCTTATTTTTTTTCTTTTACTCTCGGTTTACAATTTTTATGGAAGTGATGGGATTAATACGGGACCATATTCTAAAAACGGGACAAAAAGCGTCCCGTTTAAAGTTTGTCGGGACAACGGGACATAATGATAAAAAAAGGGGCAATTCCGTTTTAAACGGGACGTATGGTCACCCTAATTTAGAACAAACACTGCGTATTTTGATAATAACCTATTAACTTATTTTTAGTTGAATAATTTAAATTTTGGGAATTATTTTTAAATATTAAAAATAAATATATTAATATTAAATATTATTTAATATTAATTATTTTTTATAATATCGCGATGTTTTATTACACATACATATTTATAAGTTTTTGTTTTTATAATACATGTAGATCCGATCCCTAGTAATGAAGTACCTAAAAGTATTTCACATTTATATTATAATAGGTAGGTACATTATATAGAATAATATTGTAATAACATAATTAAGAAATTTAGGATTTTTTTTGGAAGTTGTAAGACATAATTTTGTATTGCATTACATTTTAATTATAATCTTAATATTACAAAATCTCTTAGATTAATTTGAAGGCATGAGACTACCAATTATAAATTCTGTTCTTTAAGACCTTGAGTTTATCCAACGTAAATTTGCTTACGAGAACCAGTGCACGTCTAATTTATCGTTCTTCTTTGACCTTGTACAGACTCTGCGATTGTTACTCGTCAAAAGAAATGGCAATGAAAAAAAGTTAACATTAGGTGTGTCTCATTCTACGAATATGATTAATCTCTTTAAGTGAAAGTAAGATTCCGTAAGGATATATTTTTTGGGTCAACATGTAATTATGGTCTTGTGTTATAAGTTTATATTTAAGACATTAAAAAAAAAAAAATAAGAAATTTTAATAATTGCTAATTTTTTAAATAAATAAATGCGATATATATACGAGTAAATATGTATATATATAGTAGGGTGGTTCTTAGTTACAGAAGAAGACATTTTTTTAAAATATTCTTTGGTCAGGTACCCACCATTTTGTTCATTATAATCAGTAAGTAATTGGGACTAAATTTGGTCATGATGACTCACCCACTTCCCTTGTCTCAAAAGGGTTGAAAATTTGTCATAGAGGGTAGTTTTGTAGTTTTGTGAATTTAACTCAAAAAACTATAGTACTTAGCGAAAAAATGTATAGAAGGTTAATTATGTATTTTAATGTTGCTCATAAAACATATATTTAAAAAATTTATCGAAAGTCTGTAATTTTCTAAGAAAAATAGTAAAATACGAAATATTTTATTTATTTTGCAAAGTAGATTTTTTATACTTATTCAAGTGTATTTGATAAAATATTAAAAAAAGGAAAAAAATTTCTTACATAAAAATCAAATAAAATTTATTTTCCTGAAAAAAAATATAATTTGTAAAAGCCGGATTTATGTAAATTATTCTAATATTATAGCAGTTATAATACAATTGTATTTTAATAATCCTATTTTATTATACAACATATTTTTTACATCCAAATGTATTTTAATTATTTTTTATATTTATTTATTTATTTTTATATTTTATTTATTTTATATATTAGTTGATTATACAAAACATAATAAAAAATAGGAGAAGTAGCAATCAAAAAATTTATCAACCATTTATAGTACATAAATGACGAGTGTGCCGTATTTTCTTTATTTGATGATCGCATTGATGGTAATACAGAATCTAAAATGGCAAAACAAATATTAGAAATAAATTAAGAAGAAATCAATACTGATGAACAAGAAAAAAAGAGTATCAAAAAAAATTGTTTTACAATTTGATGATGTTTTTAGTTCCAATTATTTACTGATTATAATGAATAAAATGGCGGGTACCTGGCTCGAAATTTTGAAACTTAAAAAATAAGGACCACCCTAATTCATAGTATTTGAAAATGTCATGAAATATAAGATCGTGAAATATTTCATGAAATGTTTCATAATTTTAAATATTTTAAATTTGATTAATTCTAATTCTAAAAATATTTATTTACATATAATCTAATTCTAAATAATATTATCTAGTGTTCTTTTTATAGATTATTGTAGACCATTGTATACATTTGATTTATTTGTTCTTTAAGCATAATTGGTAAAATTCAATAAGTCAGTAATTAAATAAATGTTATAATTTATAAATTATAGTTTACACCTTTAAAATTGCAATTTATTATTATGTGTTTTTGAATATTTTCAAATTTAAACAATCTTCTTTTATTGGTCAGACATGTTTTGTACGTTGAGAATGAACGTTTTTCATCGACCGATGTGATAGTGACGAACTTGAAATATGGAACTTCACTATTAGAAATATTACCTGGAAAACCATTAAATTTTTCGATGTCTTTAATACCCAATAAAATGCAGGGCATTTTTTTTAAAAGTAATAAACCAGTATATTTTACCAAAACTTGTTTTAAGTTTGATTGTATTATTAGTTCAATTGGACCTCGTAGAGTTTCAAATGATTTTTCTACATCATTAATTATTTCAATATAATCAGATAATACAACCTCCGTATTTGTAATTTTTTTTAAAAACGTAGTAAGAGACAAAAAATTTGATTTGATCAAAATAAGATCTACGTCTGTTCCATTTTTATTGATATATTTTCGTTTTTTTTTATGCTAACTGCATCGTCTTTGTCAAGTTAATCAAAAATAGGATGAATTGTGTTTGAATTATCACAGTAATAATTTACTACATTGATTCAGGTACTCCAACGAGTAATTACAAGCTCTGAAGGTAGACTTATTTCATGGGCTTTGGATTTGAAAAGTTGAACGCGACTCGAGTGGTGTCAATAAACTCGGTTTATCCATAAATATTTACTATACAATTAGTACAAACCAAAATACTATTTAACTTTTTTCAAATTAACAAATTATATACAAAAAATAGCTTGATACTTATACGTATACTTAATACTATAAAAATGGTAGAAAAAATGCAAAAACCCAAAAATATGCAAAAATACGTACCAACAACTTTTAAAGCTGCATTTCTTTTAGTATAAAACGTATTTGTATCTTACTCTGTTATATTTTAACATGGTATAAATGAATATGCAAATACTAGAAATCGTGAGCCCTGGTAATAATTATTAAAAATAATAGAGTATATGGTTTATTAAATTGAACTCAATATAAATTAGCTAAAAATGTTACAAAATTATAACTATATTTTTTATTATTGCTAATTATATATTGTTATTATTTTATTTAAAAATTCTATATTAGTTGTCTGTTGTCTCTTTTTACCTGTCCTACTTTTATAACTATTGACAGAATTTATTCATATATAAGAATCCATCTCCATAGCTTATTAATTTTGTCCTAATTGAATAAGACTTGCTCTCATGTGGTTAAAAAGTTTTTACGCAAGTGAAGCTTCAGGGCGTCCAAAAATTGGCAAATATATAGTAGGCAATTATCATTCACCACTATTACATCCATAATGACATGTGCAAATGAAGAGGTTTACGATGAATGTTTAGTTGCCTATCGTAAATGTTTATTGATTTATTCCTTCTTTCTTATATTGCGTGTATCAGGATAATCACGATTTCACGTACCACTAAATATTTCAGTTGGGTTACTTTGTATTGAAATAAATATTTTAGAGGGCTTAGAAGTGTTGAAATACACATTTTTTGAAAAATTTCAAACTTTTAAACCTTATGGTACACACATGAGCAAATGAATTTACTTTTTTTTTTTTTTAATGGTAACTTTAACTTTTTCTATAGTATGGATGGATAATTAAATAATTTTTGTACAAAAAGTTTTTTTTATATTTCCAAAATTGAATTGGTCAAAATTTGAGTTATAAATAACTGGATTTATATGAAATGTTCACTTAAAGCACTAATTTATTAAAAATAGGGTCAAATAATTCAACTTTATTTTTAATACCTGATATTTTTTTGATTAAAATAATAACAAATCAGCTATAATAATAATAATAATAATAATAATAATAATAATAATAACAGTTTCAGTAACAGTAGTAGTATTGATTTACAATAGAAAAAAATTTAATCAATTTATTTATCAAATTAGTTGTTCAAAAATTTCTTCGTTATGTTCAAAAATAATTTAAATTTTTTCAAAAAATGCAGTTGATGTTGTCGTTTTGAGTTTGGGTTTCTTTAAAAAAGTTAAATGCTACTTGTATTTTTTCTTTAAGTTCTTGAGACTGACAAATAGATCTGTACAAATCACAGTTTTAAAATGTTCCTATAGAAACAAATCTAATGGCATAAAATTTGGGGACTAATCCGGTCAATAAGCTATATCATTACTTACTTATGACTTATAAGTATCAATTTAGCGGTTTTGAAACAATAACCAGCGGCAGATTTGCCTATCAGAAAATCGGGGTTCATTTCGATGAGTCAGCTCTTGTAAGACCACCATTCTGATTATATAATTATGTACAAACATTTTTTTTTTTGTAAAATTAGCATAAAATATTAAAAAATCAAATATGAAGGTATTATTTTGGTAGAGAATACCTGGGTAAGTTTAGGAATCTAAATAATCTATTTTGAATAAACTAAACTATAAATTCCTACCAACTAAGAATAGAATCTCCTGTACGTAAATGTATAAAATCAATTTTATATGTTTACATTTTGTGTTTTTTTTAGCATTTTTTGGATAAAACCGTATGAAACCCGAACTTTGCGAACAATATATCTAATAAATAATAAAAATATTTAGTTTATTATTATTTTTTAAATTACAAAAATATCATGTACTAAAAATTAAGTTCAATTATTTGACACTATTTTTAATAATTTAGTGCTGTAAGCAAAAAAACAATTACATTTAACTTAAAATTTTGACAAAGTCTTATATAGTCAATTTTGAAAATATAAAAAAAAACATTTAAACAAAAATTGTTTGAAAAATAAATCTATCCGAATACGTAGAAAATTAGGGTCGTTATTAAAAAAAAGTTTGTTGTAATGCGTTTACGTTTATCGATGGGGTTAAATATTTGAAAATAGTTAAAAAATATATACTTCAGTTTTGTATCAAAATTATTGAATATTTAAATTATTAATAAAACAAATAAATATTTATACAATTTTTTATAAATCTATAATTTAAAATGCATTAAATTCTGTTTAATCGTAATTTTATAATAACTTTTATAATTAAGTTTGGATAGATTCAAATTAAAATAACAATGTAATATTTTCATCACTTATGGTATGATTTGTTGATGAGGTTATCTATAATCTAGTATTTGTTTAATAGTTTTTTATGAGTACTTAAATTTGCCATTATTAATTTTGACTTTTATTGGAATATGAAAATTAGGGCGATTAGTAATAAAATTAATAAGATATTTTTCCTTTCCTATAATTAAGGACCACATGTTATTGATGAAAAATAAAATATGTAACAGATATATTTTAATAGGTATTAAGAATATAAGAAACAGAATAGAACATTAGAATATACTTATCAATTAAGCCTTGAATATTATTTTGACAACAGAATATTTAAAAATAAAAGTTGTAACAATCATGAATGGTGATAGTTTGGATATTTTTAGAAATGAGTATCTTTTCAATCACTTTTATATTATTTTTACAGTTCAATGAAATTATTTGTATCAATGTTTGCAAAATATTTATATATTATTCCATCACTAATAGTAAAATACAACTCAGGTTTAAAAATGTGAAGTATTGACTACAAGTAAAAATAATATATATTACAAAATAAAACCTATTCTATTTTTACATGCAATATATGCATTATGTAATGTACAATAATATTAAAAAAAAAAAAAAAAAAATGGTAACAAAATTTGAGTATGTACATTTTTTAACAATATATATATGGTAGTAAATATATAGCAAATGGCACATTTAAATAATTAAGTGGTAAAGTTTAAAAGTCAAACTTCCATTTCTCATCTGCCGCTGGACCGAAGTGATCGCGGTTCAACCTTGGTAACGGTTATTATTAGACAGCCAATCTTGTTTGATCATATCCGATGCTTTTTCAGCAATCATAATTGTTGGCGCGTTCGTGTTGCCGCTGACAATTGTTGGCATTATCGACGCATCGACCACCCGCAAACCTTGCACGCCGTATACACGCAGTCTTGGATCGACTACGGCGGCAGGGTCACTAGGAGGTCCCATTTTGCACGTGCCGACTGGATGGTATATGGTCATGCTGAAATGGCGGATAGAACATTCCCAATATTTGTCGGAACCAAACTCGTATCGAGCACACCCCGGTATTGGTACACGATGAAGTCGCGATCGATATTGTCGGAAAGCTCTGCTCTGGCCGATCTGTATACGTACAAATATTATTAATTAAATACAAACGAATATTAATGGTCGTTCATCAATGATGATTTCCAAGAACATTGAATTTCGATCATAATAACATTTATACTCACTTTTACGGCCAGTTTGACGCCCTCGACCAGAATCGCTATGTCCAATGGGTCATCAAAGTAATTGGCGTCTATATAAGGATACGACATTGGATTCTTTGATCTTAGTCTAATACTACCACGAGATCTTGGCCTAAGTAAGAGAGGCATAATGGTCCATGCATCATTCTTAGCTATAGGACGGAACACTTGGTCGTATATAGAATCCTGGACTCCAAGAATTTTTCGTACTTTAATACCATCGTCAGATGAAATACTTGCAGGTGCCATATGAAATTGGAGGTCTGGATAGTCTGTGTTGTTAGCATAAATAGTAGGAATAAATCCCAGTCCTTCGACACCTCCAAGCGTGGTCATTGGTCCATTTTCTCGGGTTAAATATTCCATTGATACAGGAATTGGCTAAAAATGTATTCTTTGCGTTAAGTATTTTAATTGATTACTGTGATTAATGTAAATTAATTAATTAAAAGTAAAATAATACATTTGATGGATAATTATTACTTAAACGTTTATTTGTTATTGTATACTTGTAAAAAGTATTTTCTAAACTACTTTTATGTCGAAAACATTAAAATACTGTAGTAAAATGCTACTAAATAAACATACCCTTAATCTATTTTGTATGATAGCAACAGGCTTGTCCACAATGAACGTCAACCCGAACATGCCTACGTGATCTTGTAGATTGTCACCGACACGTAGGTTTTGTAGCACCGGTATACCTAGTCTTTGTAAATGCTCACCCGGGCCAACTCCAGACAGCATCAAGAGTTGTGCACTGCCGATGGTACCCGCTGAGAGTATTACTTCCCGTTTTGCATGAACCAAATGAATCCGGCCGTCACGCAAAAATTGCACTCCTGTCGCTTGTTTAGTAATGGGGTTTATGACCACTTTTGTGACATGCGCGTACATTGCTATATGTAAGTTGGGCCTGCGCCTAGCCGGTCGAAGGAAAGCTTTAGCAGTACTACAACGAGTACCTCGCCGAATTGTACCCTGAAAATTGTTGTAAATAATGACATTATTAAGAACCAATGAAGATAAACGAGTTGGTCACCATTTTTTTGTAGTGGAAGTTTATATCATAATAATATAGTTACAACTCTTTGTGAGTATATGTATTGTGTAATTTTGTGTTATTGTTATTTCACGAATTTTTACAAAACGTGATTACCGTAGTTGCCTAATTATAGGAATAAAGTATCATAGAATTATTAATGTCATATATGTACAGTGATGGGTTAGACGTAATTCGTATAATTTTTCAGAATTTTCATTTAAATTCATGAATAATGTAAACAGTTTTCAAAGCAAAAGTTTTTTAAAAATAATTGAATTTATAAATTACCTGTGCAACCATAAAGCCGGTTTGATATTTTCCATTGATGTCTCTGTTGGGGTAACCAGTCACTTCCTGACCGGCTTCTACAAATGACAATACTAATGGACTCTTCCACGGAGCCTCTTGTACTGTCAACAGCCCACCCTTTCTGTGATACGGTGATCCCGGCCTGGCTAAATATGGATTACGATTGTCTTCTGATTTAGTAAAGTACTGTAATATCTCACTGTAACCCCAACCATCGTTGCCCATGTCACGCCAACCATCATAATCGTGTCGGTTGCCTCTAACGTATAACATGTAATTCAATACGCTTGACCCACCTAATACCTTACCACGAGGCCAATTGCACTGACCGTTCTTTAAGCCTAAGCACGCCTTGCCTAAAAACAAAATTTCAAACTAATGTAAAGTCTGGTAACAGGAAATACCATTAAATTTCAAGTAAATTTTGATATCATCCTCAAAGAAGAGAAATTTCGCAACGGTGATCCACCTGTGATAGAGCTAACGAATAAGATAAGTAGCAGAGAACTTAGATGACCTCCTTGAGGGACAACCGAGGAGTATTAATAATTAATTAATATTAAGTTATTAATTTATATTATATATAATATTATTAAGTTATAATTTATAATATTTAATTAACTATTAATTAATTAATAGTTAAGGGTGATTTACAATCATTATTTTCTACGAGTTTTTGCTTATCAGAGATATAAAAACGTAGAAATGAGAGAAGTGGGTCACCGATACCTAGTAAGTTTAGCTCTCTGATAAGGAAACCAACAAAGTCGAAGGACTTTTTAATGTCAGTAAAGACTACATCAAATTGATCACCTTTTTCCATAATTTCAATCACATAAATAGTAAAAGTAATACTGCTGGTGATCATAGACTTGCTAGGACTAAAGCTATGCTATTGATCTATAATAATATGATTTGATGTTATTTTAATATTAGAGTATAATAGAGACTCAACGAATTCAGCTAAATGTGGAATTATAGATATTGGTGTATAATTTGTGACATCAGAAAGGTCACCAGACATGAGAACTGGCCACAACGAACAAATTTTCTATACAGCAGGAAAAGTGCCTTCAGAATGTTCGTATAATAAAAATATAGGGTAAGCGATTGAGTATCGATAGTTATTTAGGAAATGAGCTAGTATGCCATCAGGTCCATTGGAGAAGATTTTATTTATTGAACCAAGGAGAAGGAGTCCCTCATTAAATGAAAAATGTATGTTAGAAGGTAGATTAAAATTAACTGCCCGTAGGAGGGAGATTGAAATGATAACGGAGATGAAGAGTGATTATATGTGGAAGGAAAATAAGAAGCAAAAAGATTAGCTGACTCAATATGAGAATTGGATTAGGCATTGGAGGAGAAGTGAACAACCGAAAGATTTTGGGGTGTTTGTTTAAGATCCATAACATAACTCCATAACCCGGAGGGAGAAAAAGATAGGGCCTCTTCTGTTTGTTTAATTTAGGCACAGTAGTCAGATTTAGAGCATCGTTTACATTTAGCACGTAATTCGGTAAATAATGAATAATATGTAGGAGACCTAGCGCGCTTAAATATTTTATAGGCTTTCTTCTTTTTGAATATTAAATTGTTAAGGCAGTGAGAAGTCCATCGTGGAAACTTAGGATGTGATAATACTTTTAGAAGATCATATTTATAAATGGCAACAAGAAGAGCGGTATTGAAAAACGATGCTGATTCATTTAGATTGTATAGCCAGAAGGTATTCTCTAAATCAAACGATCCAAGAAACTGAAATATGGCAGTGTAATCACCAGATTTAATGTCATGAAACGATTGAATGGATGATTGCGGTTCATAAAACTCTTAAAAGAGATAGTAAATATACAAATGTGGGTGAAACGAGGCAGGATAAACAAATAACGAAGGGCAGGAGTTATTGAAGGCGTACATAAAGTAAAAAACACAAGATCAAGAAGGTCACCATTAGATTTATATACTTGGTTAAGCTGAAAAAAGTTTAGAAAGGAGAATGAATCTACAAGATGAGAAGAGACTGTAGATGTTGTCAAAAGCAGTAAATCCTAATATTGAAATACCACCTGTCCAATTTATCTGAGGAAGGTTAAAGTCGCTGCAAAGTAAAATACTTGATGGGTTTTTAGAGGAAAAAACCTTTTTTACTGTGGAAGTATGGACTACATATAGTAGAAGAGAAGAATTGGGTGGTTGATAAATAGCACCAATTAATAGTTTGAAAGAACCTATAGATAAAGTAATAAATAATTGTTTAACATAATGTCAACATGAACAGGAAAAGATTTGAGTGAGTTAACGACAGCAATAAGAATGCCACTCTCTCTTTTAAAGGAGATTGAAAGCGGGCACCTGTCAAATATATTAACATGACTGTTGAAGAGGCCAAGCTCAGTGTTAAAATTTCAGAATTTAATAAAGTTTCTGTTAAGATAACGACAACATACGAGTAGGAGTGAAATATAGGGATATTACTTTTAAGATTAGGTAATTTAGTCCTTAAGTAACGCATATTCTGGTAGAATATGTTACGATTAGTGATTAGATAAGTTCGAAAGAATATCTAAAACAACGGAGGATTAAGAAGGGTATTAGGACTCGTATTATTAGAATATTTGTTGATAAATTCAAAATAGCAAGATTAGATTTGTAACGGGTACAGCAGATATATGTTGAGATGGTCGTAGTTATGTGTTGGTAGTCATTTGCAAGGAACGGATTAACAGCCAAAATCTATTTTCTGATGAAACAATTGAGTTAGAATTGGATTGGTGGGTGACACTGGTTTTGCGACGGTTACTGGAAATAAAAGGAATACCATTTTTATATCTGACAGCGACTCCGAGCTCACCATGTTTTTTACGGGCCTCAGATTCAGCATAAATACGTCGAATTTCTGAACATCCAGCTGCTTTGCGATTTCGGACAACTTATATGATTGGTGGTGGACCAGTGTAGGATTGTTTGCTTGCATCATAATCATTAATAAACTGAATAATTAGTTATTTCGAGGGAAAATTTATTTTTAGAGGACGAGACCACTTAGCATTCACTCCTCTTAGTCTGAATAATTTTAGCTTTGAAGATAAAGCTATGGTTGTAAGTAAGGATAGCAGAATCCTCATCATTAAAATACAATTGGATAATATAGCGATCGATCAGGTACAACATATATATATTTAAAAAGTATATTAACAAGTGACAGTAGATGTTCGGTAAAAATAATACACTGAATAGCCAAGGAAAAAAAAGTCTTAACACAAAAAAAAAAAAATAAACAGCTACCCATGAACAAGAATCTTAGTCTTAAGACCAGAAAAAACTTTGCCAAAAGCTACATAAGGAGTGTTTTGTTATATGGCAGTGAAACCTGGACCTTAACAGCAAAATATAAAAAGAAAATCAAAGCAATGGAAATATGGACCAGGAGAAAAATACTTCGTATTAATAGGACTGAAAGGAAGAGCAACGAAGGAATTCTCCAAATAGTAGAGAAGAATATTTTAGTATCCCATCATTAGATTAAGAAGCGGAGAACTTATAGGAAACTTAATAAGACATAACCCTTTTATAATCATCATAACGGAAGGAAAAATCAATGGACGTAAAAGAAGAGAAAGACCGTGGAAGACATTCATAGGAGAAATGATTGGAATGGCTGAATGTTTCGGGTATTAATATATGAAGACTCTGACATTGGAGAGAGAGAATTTGAGATCTATTTTTTAACTATAACAAGGCTAAGGCTTTGAAAAAGAAGAAGAAGTAAAAAAGACAAAAATATTTCAAAAGGAAGTAATATGTCATTAGTTATTTTGTCGGTAGAATGGGCTGAAGATGATTCTTGGTGATCATGAATAACAATATAATATGTGTATTTTTCAAGCTTACATAATTCAAGAAAAATTTGGGTACACAATCTGTCTTTCTATAGGCGAGTTACTTGTGGAAGTTTCGAGAGCATAGACTTTTTCCTAATGAATGACAAAGTCAGACTTGAGAAATGCGTTCTCAGACTTAAAATCCCTAATCTGAGTGGATAATGCGTATAAGCTAGCTTTTAATACATCATGCTTTTTGTCCTGAGATTACCTTAAGACTTAAAACCAGCTAATAAATCTTCCTGAGCTTTCTGAATCCCAGAGATAATATAACGGAATTCATTCGATGAGAGGGGTGTAAAGGAAAGTAATTGCATCTTAGTAAGCTTAGCTGTAGCAGCAGAGGAAGTAGACCGGGTTATCATCTTTACAGAGTCCTTAGAGAGAAAACTAAGGCTCATTATTAGGCAAGAGTTAGAAGACTTGGTAAGTAATATGCCATGTGATAGTTGATAGGCAATTAAAATTACAAATAAGTAGATTGAGTAAGAGCAAAGGCGAAGTAGAATGTAAAGTTCAACCAAGCGGAGCTATTTCAACAGCAAAATTTAAGGTTATACCTTAAAACTAGTAGTCAAGTGTAGCGCCACAGAGGAAAACAGCTGACCGACTAGTATGGAAACAGTGATAACATTAACTTTCGTGAAAATTACTAATGTAAAAGCACTTAGAAACACGGAAATTCACTTCTAACAAAAACACAGAATCACCGAGAAAAACAAACAAGATGGATAAAAACTAAAATAGTTAAAATGGTTAGAAAATTTATTTAAGACTGTATAAATTCATACCATATGCTTCACACTGTTATTAAAGATATATTTTTTAATATTATTTTTTTCAGAAGAATTATAAAAAGTTCAAAGAAATGTAGTATTATTTCCTTGATTTTTTTTTTCAGTTTTTGTGAGCATGAGGAAATCTAACGATAAAATTGAAATACAAATTTAAAAGTATTATATTGTGTATTTGATTGCAGACACCAAAAGCACATCACTTGAAAATGTTGGTCCTCGTTTAAAATGTTTATAGTATATATATATATTAAATATCTCCAGTGTTTAAATAATTGTAATTTGAAATTTGTTGGTGAAGTTTGAGATTGAATAATTGTTAAAAATATTTATATGAAATTTTTAACATGTAAAACAATTATTGCTATTTCAATAAATATTTCTTAAAATATTTCACTGAACATGAAATCTAAAAAATATTCATAGGTGCGTCTAATTGCTATCATATTTAGATTATTGGCGTTTTGATTTTATACTCGATCAATGAATGTGTAATTATGTTTAATTTTAATAAATATTTCATTGTGTTTGAACATTAAACACGAAGAAACCCTATAGCGTAACGAAGAATATAATTAATTATTCCAGTGCACATTCAAATGTAAAACGTTAGTCATGGTAACGTAATTACAATGGATATGTTATAGATTAGAAATATTGACGAGACTCACCAGTTGGTTCGGTTTTGTATTGCCAGTCTAGACGCGATAGTTGAAGATAGGCTGCCAACGAAGGAACATCGGACAGTTCGTTCTCGTCCGGACCGGCTTCCAGAAGCAAAACACTCCAATGACCTATCTATAATGGGCCGTTAAATGGTCTATAAATTTGAACGCCATCGGGGGGAGGTTAGAGTAGATAAGAGAGAGGAAGTGTGTGTCTATAAGGGTCAATTATAAAATATTACCTCTGAAAGCCTACTAGCAACCACCGCACCAGCTGATCCGCCACCGATTACAATGAAGTCGTATTCGCGTCTCAGTATTTTTTGGTTGAAAGGCCTCGATTCTGGGTCGTAAAGGTCATACCGGTAATAAGCCATAGCGGCTATCAAAACCGGTATCATCCATACGCTAGTCCCCACAATCGTCAAGCCAGCTTTTAAAGCTGACCCGGCTGCAATCAATGCGAATATCATATCCGCTACGTGCGTTCACTGCAACTTCATTGCTCCCAGACACGAGTTCTAAAATCAGTATTTAAATGTATTAGTCGTGCTATTATTAATACCATTGCAGTCCTTAGTGGTGATAAGTGGACGCCTGGTGGTCGAGGATGTGCGATAAATGAAACTACCCTTGTGCCGAGAAAAATGTTCTACTCCGCAAGAAGATATTATCAACAAGTAACATTGATTATTTTAGTCGACGGAGTATATGTTTTTGCAGATGTTATGTATTATTAACCTATTAGTAGGTTAGTAAAAAAAAAAAAAAAAAATGTAAATCGAATGTTAAACATTTAAAAACACGAGTTTAGTTGATGTACTAAAAAATAGCGCGTCCTATCCGGTAATATTTCACTATGTTTATCAACATTAAATATTTTTCCAAGCCTCGGGGAAAAAAAAAGTACAACGAATTATAAAATTTCTCATACAAAATATTTTTTATCATAATTTAAATTTGAGTGGCAAACATGCAGAGGCTTAAATATTGATCGAATTATAGGCATTAAGTATAAATATGGAAAAGTCATTATATTGTGATTTTTGTGATCTTTAGTGAAGGCGATCAGTAACGTATAATTCGTTATATTCGGACGTTTACAATAAAGATGAACCTAGGATTTTGTTCAGCACATATTAGTATATTAACTAAAATTATGTAGACGTACACATAGTAATATAATATGTTTATGTCTACAATTTTTATTTTTCAAACAAACGAATAATTTCTCTAACATCGACGAAGACATTGAAAATAATATAATAAAATATGTTAATAGTTGAAATATTTGGTTGAATTATTTAGTTTAACAGAACTGCTATTATGTTTACGTCATAGATACCACATACTCATTGTAGGTGGTATGTAATATATGTATATAATGTAATGCACCCGTGGGAATTGATGGTAAATATTTTCACAAACATGCGCACAATTATTGTTATTACCGTTAAACAGAGATGTCAGAGTCTAATGAATGAATGTTATAGGTACTATTGTTATTGATTTTAGTCCGCCGTAGCCAGTATAATGAACGTATGTCCATGTTATGATTTCCGGTGCGATATGAACGCCACACCGTGTGAAAGTGACCGCAGTGCGGTCAAGAGGCCGCTTCGTCTGTTATGCCGTCTGCTTTTGTACTGGGTATAGCAAGTTATATTATACTATTATCAAATTTAGCGTTTACATAAAATTTTTATTATATAATATAATTATATGAAAATGGAAAAATTAATAATATAATAAGTAAGATTAAAAACGTGCAAAGAATAACAAAAATGTGTAATAATATGGTACGAAGATCCGTAAGCGCGATGTCTTATAAAACAATCTCTTTTTGGTTTTCAAGGGACATCTCATTAACGATTCCGACTTTTAGCTATAGATTTTATAAGAATATTTAAACGTTTTATGTTTAAAAATAATGAAAATTTTAATAATTACGTTCGTTTTAGCTAATTTTTTAAGATGTTTATAAATAATTGTTTTTGTTTGATAAAGATCAATTAATATGCCCAACGGAAACCAATTAAAACCGATAATTGTATTTAAATATCCAATCGAATGAGACTCAATAGAACATAGATTACTGTGAACTGTTGTATGCATATCATGTAACATTTTCTTTCATCTGGTTTGATGTGGAGGGGTTGCAGTAATTAGATTGGCCCAACATAAGACATATATTATTTAAAGCGTTTACATAATAATAATAATAATAATAATAATAATAATAATAATAATAATAAT
>NW_020273126.1:0-2487 GCF_003268045.1 Sipha flava
AGTGAGTATTTGTTAAAATAGGGGACAAACACCGGATCAATAGCTGTAATAAAATAACATACATTTCATGTTTCAGAAGATTTAATAACACCGTCAGAAAACACTTCTACCAATTGTGATGCCATAGATATGCAATCCGACAAGCCTCTTCCAAAAACCAAAAAACTAATGGAATATTCATCTAAAAAATGGTCAGATATCGTTGAAGAAAACGAAGCGATGATAATGAGTAGTAAGTTTTTGATGTAAATACTAAAAAATTTAGGTGTACTAAGTAGTATTTCGCTGGTCAAAAGCAACAAAATTATAGGATTGGTAATGGTCAAACAAAATAAAAACCAAAATAACCGAAATAACGAAAGCTATTTTTAAAAGCTATTTGATAATTAAAATTTCCATATTTCAGAAGAATCAACGGCACAGGAAAATGAGATGATTGATACATCTTTAAAACAACCGTCGGTTGCAAATAACTTTTCGAAAGAAATTCCTAGTAAAAATATAGAGGGTAAAAAAGAAAATGGAGAGAAAAGCAAAGAATTACATGAATCTAACGTCGTATTGGAAAATTCTAATAATCAGCCTACGACTTCGACAATTCTATCTAGTACGCAGATTCAGGAAAATGAAAACAAATTATTATTTGAAACAACCGTTCCTGTTGTAGGATCAAAAAGTAATTTCGATATAGGCAACATAATTCACAAATAATTTTCTTATTGGTATTTACTAACTAATTACTTTTGAATTTCAGAAGAACCCGATACAATAAAAGATAAATCCATATTGGAGGAACAAACTTCAACTGTTGATATTGTGACGAAAACCGAACCTACAGGTAAAGAACCTAACAAATGTTTTTCCAAAGACAACATTCCTTCGGATAATTCTCCGATACAAGAAAGTATTGATCATGGCAAGAAAGAAAAATCATCAAATACCAAGATTTTACAATCGAAAAAAGAAGACGGTTTTAAAGTTGAGGGTAATGTGACTTCATCTACAAGTTCAAATAATTCAAAAGAAGAAATGAATAAGAAAAATAATAATGAGCAACCGTTAGTTAATTTGACGGCACCAATTAATAACCTAGAGAGTTAGTATTTGTTAAAATAGGGGAAAACACCGGATCAATAGCTGTAATAAAATAACATACATTTCATGTTTCAGAGAATTTAAAAACACTGTCAGAAAACACTTCTACCGATGATGATAACAAAGTTAATCCATCTGAAAAACAAAATGTTAAAATCATGAAAATCAATGAATTGTTGGAATCAACCATTGATTTGGAGTCTTCTATTACTCAGCCCTTATCTTCATCAATTCAATCTTCTAGTTCTTTCGTTCAATTTAATGAAAATAAACCGTTAATTAAATCGATTATTCCTGTGGATGAACGAAAAAGTAACTTTTGATATGATATATTTTGTTTTATTTTCTTATTCAGTTGAAATTTGAATATGTTGCCTTAATTTAGATTACTTATAGTATTTCTCAAATTCAATGTTTAACGTCTATTCAATATTTTTTTTTAGATATTTCCTATTATATAAATACCACATTTAATGAATACTCACTCAGAATATGACATATTAACTGTCTTTTTAAAATCAGAACTACGAATAATTAAAACTTATGCTAGAATTGAAAATTTCATTTAAATTAATTTAGTATCATATTGACTATCCTGAATTTATACACCGTTCAAATGTTATAATAAATTACATTCGCTTTAGAAATAAATGCTTCTTTCATTTAACTTCAATAAAGAAATAGCCAAAATTTTAAATCCTTTATAAATTGTCAATATGGTAATTAAATTTCTTTTATTTCAGAAGAATCAATGGCAAAGAAAGATACGATACTTAATTGTTCACCAAGTGTGGTTGATGGATCAGTGAAATCCAAGGATACGGTTATATTATATAACCTCTTTAATTTATTTGTAACTGTTTTAAGTAAAATTTGTAAAAACGATGATACTACGAGTACTATGTATTACAGTTTATCTTATAAATCATGTACAAATAAAGAATGTATAAAATATTTAATTTAACAAATAACATAGGTATCTATGTATTTACACATGAATGTATAGTAAATAATAGTTGATAAATATTAAATTATTAAGCTATATATATTTGCAACCAGTAAGTATTAAACTATTATGTATCATGTTATTGTAGAATATTAAATTTTTACTATTAAAATCAGTAACCACACTTTCAAAAGTTAGCTGAAATCAATTTCACGGTAATATATGGTTAGTGAGATAAAGTGTGATTTATTATACGGTATACCTAAACATCCTAACCACATAGTTCAAACATTTGGAGATAATTATTTTACAAGACAAAACACATCACGGTGTAGTGTGAACTCGTCACATCATTCGATGCTCTCTAAACGTACAAACGTAGATATGAAAGAAAATTCAACTATTGTTGATAAATAACGATTTTAGAGAGATTTTAGTTTGCGACA